>NC_064627.1:108517315-108820346 GCF_023864275.1 Schistocerca cancellata | reverse complement strand
CCGCCGACACTTACCCGATCTCCTCTTTGTGTACCTTGGCTGCTCGAGTTTGTTCTTCGGTCAAGTAATCGCGGGGAAACTCTATACCGCAGAGCCGTTAGCACACGTGCGTCTTCAACCTGACGTCGCAAGGCCCCCAGATCTCCGCTCGCATACATACATACAGAAAGGAACATTTTCCAAGCTGCACGTTCGTGTACCTAGCTGAACTGCACGAGGCGGTCGGAAGACTAGCAGTCAGTATCAAACACTCGGTGATGAGGACGAAGATGTGAAGAACAAATGGAAAAAATTCAAAGGCGTCGTTCAATATGCCCTAGGCAAGTATGGTTCAAATGGCTCTGAGCACTATGGGACTTAACGTCTGGGGTCATCAGTCACCCAGATCTCAGAAGTACTTAAACCTAACTAACCTAAGGACACTACACACATCCAAGCCCGAGGCAGGTATCTAACCTGCGACCGTAGCGGTCGCGCCGTTCCAGACTGTAGCGCCTAGAACCGCTAGGCCACCCCGGCCGGCAGACAAGCATGTCCCGAGTAAGATTTTAAGGGATGGGAATCATCCACCACCATTCAATAGCCATGTTAGAAATGCGCACCTCGTCTCAGATTCAAGACAAGAAAAACCTAACTGACAAACAAAAGCTTAACAAAGTGAAAAATAAGCGTAAGGAGAGGAATGAGAGAAGCGTTCAATGATTTTGAAAGAAAGACGTTGTCAACCGACAAGAGTAAAAATCCTACGAGATTTTGGTCGTCTGTAAAATCAGTAAGTGGGTCAATCTATTCATTCTCTCAGCGACCACACAGACACCGAAACGGAAGATAACAGAGAGAAGGCCAAAATGCTAAATTCGGTCTTCCGAAGTTGTTTCACCGCGGAAGATAGTAACACTGTTCCTCCTTTCTATCGTCGTGCGTACGTCGAAATGGCAGATATTGTCATAGCAGATCGCGGAATTGAACAGAAGCTACAATCGCTTAGTAGTGGAAAGGCGTCATGACCAAATGAGATACCTATAAGACTCTATAAAGATCATGCGAAAGAGCTTACTCTCCTTCTAGCAGTAATTTATTGTAGATCATTTGAGCAACGACAGGTAACTAACCACTGGAAAAATCACAGGTCATTCCCGTGTTTAAGAAAGGCCGTAAGACAGATGCACACAATTGTAGACCTATATCATTGACATTAATTCGTTGTAGAATTATGGTACATGTCTAATGCTCAAGAATTATGACGCTTTTGAAACATGATCACCCCATCTATAAAAATCAACATGGATTTTGCAAACAGATATCCTGTGAAACTCTGTTCCTCCATAAGATCCATAGCGCAGTGGACAACGGTACTCAGCTTTATGCCTATACCTTGATTTCAGTACGGCATTTGACACCTTCCCGCATTGCCGTTTAATGAAAAAATGACAAGCTTACGGAGTATCGAATATGAGTTGCTATTGGATTCAAGATTTTATTGCAAAGAGAACCCAACACGTAGCTCTCAGTACAACTACATCGACAGATATAAGCTAATATCCTGAGTACCACAGGGAAGTGTGATACAACCGTTGCTGTATACAATATATTTAAATGATCTAGTACAAAATGTCAGATGCTCTTTAAGGCTATTTGCAGATGATGCAGTTGTCTATATGAAAGTAGCGACGCCAGAAGATAGTAAGAATTAGCAGAACGACCTGCAGAGAATAGATGATTAGTGCAAGCTCTGGCAGTGGACCCTGAACGTAAATAAATGTAACATATTGCAAACACATAGGAAAAGAAATCCACTACAGTGCAGCTACACTATTGATGAAAAACAGCTGGAGACAGCCACGAAGGAAGTGGCTTAAAAGGCGCTTGTTCGCCCGATTCTTGAGTATTGTTCATCTACGAGGTGCATTCAAGTTCTAAGGCCTCCGATTTTTTTTCTCCGGACTGGAAAGAGATAGAAACATGCGCATTGTTTTAAAATGAGGCCGCGTTCATTGTCAATACGTCCCAGAGATGGCAACACCGTACGGCAGATGGAATTTTACCGCCAGCGGCGAGAATGAGAACTGTTTTAAATACTTAAAATGGCGACGTTTTCCTTACTTGAACAGCGTGCAATCATTCGTTTTCTGCATTTGCGTGGTGTGAAACCAATTGAAATTCATCGACAGTTGAAGGAGACATGTGGTGATGGAGTTATGGATGTGTCGAAAGTGCGTTCGTAGGTGCGACAGTTTAATGAAGGCAGAACATCGTGTGACAACAAACCGAAACAACCTCGGGCTTGCAAAAGCCGGTCTGATGACATGATCGAGAAAGTGGAGAGAATTGTTTTGGGGGATCGCCGAATGACCGTTGAACAGATTGCCTCCAGAGTTGGCATTTCTGTGGATTCTGTGCACACTATTCTGCATGACGACCTGAAAATGCGAAAAGTGTCATCCAGGTGGGTGCCACGAATGCTGACGGACGACCACATGGCTGCCCGTGTGGCATGTTGCCAAGCAATGTTGACACGCAACTACAGTATGAATGGGAGTTTCTTTTCGTCGTTTGTGAGAATGGATGAGACGTGGATGCCATTTTTCAATCCAGAAGCAAAGCGCCAGTCATCTCAATGGAAGCACACAGATTCACCACCACCAAAAAAATTTCGGGGAACTGCCAGTGCTGAAAAAATG
Organism: Schistocerca cancellata; assembly: GCF_023864275.1. NCBI lineage: Eukaryota > Metazoa > Arthropoda > Insecta > Orthoptera > Acrididae > Schistocerca > Schistocerca cancellata. The sequence continues at coordinate 108,817,665 of NC_064627.1, read as the reverse complement.
ATGGTGTCCATGTTCTGGGACAGCGAGGGCGCAATCCTTACCCATTGCATTCCAAAGGGCACTACGGTAACAGGTGCATCCTACGAAAATATTTTGAAGAACAAATTCCTTCCTGCACTGCAACAAAAACGTCCGGGAAGGGCTGCACGTGTGCTGTTTCACCAAGACAACGCACCCGCACATCGAGCTAACGTTACGCAACAGTTTCTTCGTGATAACAACTTTGAAGTGATTCGTCATGCTCCCTACTCACATTACCTGGCTCCTAGTGACTTTTGGCTTCTCCAACAATGAAAGACACTCTCCGTGGCCGCATATTCACCAGCCATGCTGCTATTGCCTCAGCGATTTTCCAGTGGTCAAAACAGACTCCTAAAGAAGCCTTCGCCGCTGCCATGGAATTATGGCGTCAGCGTTGTGAAAAATGTGTACGTCTGCAGGACGATTATGTCGAGGAGTAACGCCAGTTTCATCGATTTCGGGAGAGTAGTTAATTAGAAAAAAAAATCAGAGGCCTTAGAACTCGAATGCATCTCGTATGTGGGATCCCTATCAGGCAGGACTGATAGAGGAGGTAGAGAAGATCCAACGAAGAGCGGCTCGTTTCGTCCCGGGGTCGTTTAGCTGGCGAGACAGCGTTACGGAGATACTAAAAAAACTCCAGACGTTACAAGAGAGACTTAGTGCATCACAGAGAGAACAGTAATTGAAATATCGGGACGTAATTTTTCGGCGCAGTCGAACAACATATTATTTTCTTACCCCCCCCCCCCCCCAAAAACATCTCCCGTATTGACCACGAGGAGAAAATTCGAGAAATTAGGGCCAATTTTTCCCACACACTATTCACGAGTGGATCAGGCATGGAGGGATCAGATAATGGGACCGAAAGTGCCGTCATTCACACACCGTTAGGTGGCTTGCGGAGTATGTTGTAGATGTAGATGAAGATGGGACTTAACGTCTGGGGTCATCAGTCACCCAGATCTCAGAAGTACTTAAACCTAACTAACCTAAGGACATTACACACATCCAAGTCCGAGGCAGGTTTCTAACCTGCGACCGTAGCGGTCGCGCTGTTCCAGACTGTAGCGCCTAGAACCGCTAGGCCACCCCGGCCGGCAGACAAGCATGTCCCGAGTAAGATTTTAAGGGATGGGAATCATCCACCACCATTCAATAGCCATGTTAGAAAAGCGCACCTCGTCTCAGATTCAAGACAAGAAAAACCTAGCTGACAAACAAAAGCTTAACAAATTATCCACTGAGATTTTCCTTCTCGTGGCGAAAGCGATCAAAATACGGTTGTAATACTCGCTTACCGCCAAACTGCGGGAGTCTTTACGAATTGCAACATAGTGGAAATGGCACTGAGCACTATGCGACTTGACTTCTGACGTCATCAGTTGCCTAGAACTTAGGACTAATTAAACCTACCTAACCTAAGGACATCACACACATCCATGCCCGAGGCAGGATTCGAACCTGCGACCGTAGCGGCCGCTCGGTTCCAGACTGTAGCGCCCAGAACCGCACGGTACAACATAGTTGCAGTTAAATTGGCAGTGATCCAACAAAGTGTTTGTATGGTAGCTTTATTACAGTTATGGGCCACACACTCGTACAATTGGTGATTTCGGTTCAAGATGACTATCTTTTGACCTAAATACTAACGCATGTTCCGTCACGTTCACCCAATATGTGAAAGTATGTTACAATCCGAAAATAGTAATCTAAACTCGACGCATTTGTCACTGGATGTTATCCGAGATCATTATTTATATAAAATATAGTTATTTTCTGTAAATCTATCATAGCTTTTATTTCAAAATGATCCATTATGGGGAATGTTAACAATCTACAAATCAGACTTCGTAACTATCAGATATAATGTGAATATGGGCGACACTGACTGATGAAAGAGGGGATAGTAAGGCTGAACCAGAGATCTACAAACACCAGTTACATAATAGTGACTGTTGCTCCATATGTGATCGGTATCATCCACATTTACGTTGATCAAAGGGGTCTTAATATGGTGTAATGGAACACCGAAAGTGGTTACATAAATAATTAAAATACAAAGCTGACGGCTGCACGTGTTTTGTCCTTTCATATTGAACGGTGTAAATCCTGTTAACCACGTATTACAAGGTTGGACACACAAATATTTGACGGAAACAGGTCGTATTGAAATAAAAACACCGATTGACAGAAAATAAGGCTACTTCGTAGTAAATAATAAGCGAGAAAATCTCCGTCGTTTCATGTAAAATTCTATACGTGGTACAATTATACATGAGAGAATCTCAGTCGTTTCATGTAAAACTGTATATGCGGTTCAACTTCAAGTGAAACGGTGAAGTTCTTCTGGCCTATTATTTTCTGATCGCATTAAACCTACATTTGATGCCTGGATGTGGTAGAAAAAGCATTTGTACTCCGACCTTGGAGGTGGTCATCCCAGACCGAGGTTGTATGTTGTGGAATACTGGTTTCTTCTAACTGTGGCCAACTTGAGATGAGCCTTAAGAACCGTCAGCTCACATTCATTAACAATAATACATATGTGTTCAGAACACGACGATGTGATAAATGAGTGTAATCAATGACACAAAACAGTTGGTTACACACACATTGTGGTAGATGACAAATTGAAAGAAAATCGTAATAATAAGAATGTCTCACAATTTTTACACTATGCAGCGTAAATGCAGATTGTTCATTAAAAATACAGCAAACGTCTTTCACCGTATAAAATGCAGAATTTTGAAAACAGACTTCTTCAGTAAAGAGGAGCCTGAGTATAGAAAAACGAATATAGATGAAGGACGGCTGCCACTGAGCGGCTGACTGATTCGCTTTGACACATAACACGCAACTCTTTATAATGCATGCCTGTAGCGCAGTATTGAGGCCAATTGATTGTTTCGTTCAGACTAAACACAAACACTCGACGCCAGTACAGCTCTTTGAGTTTCTCGTTCACTTTTTTTTTTTTTTTTCAAAGGCTGCAAACATGCACGCACACGAAAAACGTTTTTCCTTATAGTATGTCAGTCAAAAACTGCTCTACATCGGAGCACCTCGTTTCTCTTTTTCTGAACAAACCAGAACATAGAACACTTTCAGCTAAAGGCCTCGCACAGGAAAATGAGACTGAACGTGTAATGAAGTCTCAGACATTCAGAAACGTGAAACTACGTTTACTGTGTCTTTCTGCTTGAAGTACATTTGATTTTATATTAAATGATTCAACACTGAATTATCGTTTTGGAAGTACGGAAACGCTAAAATCATGTTTTCTGTAAAAATACGACCAATAAATTGCCGTAAATGTATTTTGTTTATCAAGTTCACTTGTATGAAACTACCTTGTTTCTTTTTTTGTTTTACTCAGTTGGCTGAGAATGGTCATTTATAAAAAAAAAAAACTGGTAACAAACTCTAATTCTTCATCTTAGCAAATGTCAGTGTTTTGAATACGACGCTCTTTAAGTATTATACAGCTGTGGAGGACTGCTAATCGAAAATATAATGCATGTCCGTAGGCTCGAGTTAAAAGGTTTAAAGGTAAGTTAACATACTGTCAAGTAGGCGGTTAAACAACTGCTGTCACAGAAATCAAATCGTACAGAATTTTCAGGTACTACGTAAAACCCAAGGAGATGAATCGGAGTTGAGCCCAAAAAAAAATGGTTCAAATGGCTCTGAGCACTATGGGACTCAACTGCTGAGGTCATTAGTCCCCTAGAACTTAGAACTAGTTAAACCTAACTAACCTAAGGACATCACAAACATCCATGCCCGAGGCAGGATTCGAACCTGCGACCGTAGCGGTCTTGCGGTTCCAGACTGCAGCGCCTTTAACCGCACGGCCACTTCGGCCGGCGGAGTTGAGCCCAGTGCGTGTACACTTCACTCCTTGTCGCGCCAGATGTGCTCAGTAGGACTGAACGTGATAATTTTGATTTCAGGAGAGGTCACGAATATACCGATAATGCAGAAGCTGTTTAAAGACAGGAATATCTGATTCAGAATCGAAAACAATAACACTGATAAATTTATCAAAACTGCTGGTGAATTGGAGACATCAATAAATCCATGACGTCAGTGAGATATCTTAGGTCTTTCATTCGCTCCATACTTTTAAGTAACTTCAGTAAGAATGGTGGACACATTAGTAAATCGAAGTAGAACTTTTTCGTTCGAATTTCAAAAGAGACCAAGATTAAAGAGACAAACAAGGACAGGCGGAATACTGCCTTAAATGTACGTTTGTAGTGTGATGATGATGATGTTTGGTTTGTGGGGCGCTCAACTGCGTGGTTATCAGCGCCCGTACAATTATCCAATCTTTGCTCAGTCCAATTTCGCCACTTTCCTGGATGATGATGAAATGATGAGGACAACACAAACACCCAGTCATCTCGAGGCAGGTGAAAATCCCTGACCCCGCCGGGAATCGAACCCGGGACCCCGTGCTCGGGACGCGAGAACGCTACCGCGAGACCACGAGCGGCGGACGTCGTTTGTAGTGTGTCCATCCGCCTCCCCCCCCCCCCCCCTATACTACCGTTTTTTGTGTCGACAGTTTAGTACTATAAGACGATACTGGCGCTGAAAGAACGAGTAGAAATTCAACAGTGAATTCAGGTAACCGAGTGCTAGGTATGAGACGTATGCAATAAAGAACAGAGATTCATGAAGATGAAGCGGCGAAGCAGGTGGAGCTATCAAAAGTGATAGAATAGACCTATTATTGACTGAATAAATCGAAAGAATTGATCAATAGTATTACGCAGTAAATAACAGGGCAATACTAATAGTGAGATGAGAGTACTAGGTGTCAATATTCTTCGATTTATGTCTACTGTGATGGTGTAAAACAAGGACTCACTGTTTTCAGCGGATGATCCTTATACAGGGACCTGTATTGATAATCTATGTTGAAAGTCTCTTACCCCAGTCGTTTGTACGCCGCAGCCAGGTAAAGGAAGACAGCAACAATTTTGTCTCTCTTCTCAAACCCTCTTTCCACATAATTCATTCAGTTGAGGACATAACGATAACTGGGGTGAAATTCCGCTTGTTATCTGGGACTATCACTTTAATTGCTAGTGCAGTTTTGTTTGGAATTCATCTTTCGAAGTATTTTTATGTAGCAGAGTGTCGTGCTATTGACATGTAGGTCCGTGTCCGTCGCTGGTTTCAGTATTTCAGTATTCTCCAAGAATAATTACAGTCTTCTTGCTGCAAAACGAAGTAAGTCAGCATTCCACGGAAGGTCCACAGTGTTTAAGTAGCTCCAGAAATATCATATCAAAGCCTGCAGTCCTTCTACTCTGGAGATCGTTACTTAATTTTCTGGTTTTAAAAATTCTTTCATCCTGGAAAGAAACACTGGCAACACAAGCCCTGGTGACGTCATTCCGCGCCATTGCTTCAGCCACTCTCTCTGTTTCTGACATTCCAGATGTAAAACAGGAGTAGCTATGCGTCCATGAACAACGGCACTTGGTTGCTCGCTGTTCTGAGCACGTAGTTTGTAGCGTGAGTATTCAAGATGATGTGATAAATGAAAAGCACCAGTTTGCTTTTGTTATACAATATTACTTTTATTGTTAACCGGTTTTCGGCTTACAAGGCCATCTTCAGACATTTACTGAGTATTATCACCAAAGAAGTTAAATGTTAGCAGGCAACACTGGAAGAGAAGTAACACATCTAAACTGAAGTAGAAACATAGAGTAAGTAACATCTTTGCAATGAAAAAGTAAAAACTGAACTGTACATAAATAAAAGTGGAGTAGACAGGAAAACCTTTAGCACAAAAGAGGAATAGCATGCCTACTTAACAGTTTCTATTAATAAAGAAAACTAATAAAATAAAATTAAATTAATACTAGACAAGGCTGCATCAGGAGGAATGAAACATGGAGAGTGATACACAACAAATTAAAAAAAGAGAAATTTATCAATGTAAATACAGAATACATAAGTAACTTAAGCAATATCAATAAGATAAACAGAAATAAGTAAATGCAGGAAAATGGAGGTGTTTGAGGGAACCTATTATAATGTTATTCTACCAAGAACTGACGGAAGATTCTGTTAACAAGATGATGTAGTTTGGCTGTGGTAAACACGATGACTAAACTGCCCATCCTGTCTATTTTCACAATCAGAACAGGTAGCTCAGCATTTTCAAATTCTTTGATGAATTAGGTGGCTGCAGATGGTGCGTAAAGATAAGCATACAGTTCTCTTTCAGATTAGCAGTCAGTAAACTGTAAGTACTCCTCCAAATATTATCCATTTCTCAATAAATTGATAATATCTAGTAACCTAAAATTTCTCTACTTTTGTTGTTTATTCAGGTCTCTTTCGGATTAATAATTATCATTTATATAAATCCAGAGATATGCATGCGGAAACTGGTGATACATTTAAGGTCACTTGAAAAGCAGCAGGCATATTTACATTCTTTTTCATTAATTTTCATGTTAGTTTATTAATTTTGAAAATAAGAGCGGTGGGAACTGAAATTAGAAAATATTTATTACGGATCTTGGGCCACGTGACTGGTAACACTACGCCCTACGTAATTTAGTTTCTTTAATATGGTGAAGGACTCACTGTTTTCTGTATGCCTTTGCCTCCCTAGGAAGACACAGCGCATTGGAGCTGAGAACAGGAAATGTCATGGAGAACATTACTTCGTGGGGCGACTGAAGGGACACACGTGAAACCGGAGCAGCTGCGGCGTCCCAGGGAGCTGCTAAGCACTGTCCACTTTACAACTTCAGGAAGGTGCTTTGGCAGCCAGGAAGTGGAGCGGTGTCACGAGATGCTGGCGAGGGCGGTTTTATCATGTTTTCAGACCGGCTATGTAGCAGTCATTGCCTGCTTTCGAAAACACTAGCAGCACAAAATAATGGACTGGCCTCGCGAGCACTACTTCCAAATTGCACAGACCCCCTCCATGAACTCGAAGACACAAGACTGGTCTGTTAGAGTGTCACGCCGCGAGCACAGAGCTGGCGCAGACGTTTTTTTAGCAGCAGGTGAGAATTTGTCGATACGATTTACATCAGAAGGTGACACATTGTTTTGGCGGGGCTTTCTATCCTGGAGTGAAACCTCGCTATTGGGCTGCAGTGGCAGGTAATTTTGCCATTGGCAACAGTCACTATCTGGCGTGAAGAAAGTGCGCAGAGTGTAATGGAGACCCAGTGTTTTAACATTCACGTGGAGCTTAACGAGCAGACTCCGGACGGTGATGGTCCTTAGAGTTTCGTTGGTGGACTTAACCGTTGGCCACCGTTGAGAATTGCTGGGGGACCTCTAACGAAGTGGTGTGGAGTGCATCTCAGTGGACTAGAAGGGGACTGTGTTGCAGACACCGCGACGTGCCCTCGCCTTCTCTAAAGAGCCACCTCCACGCCAGCACGAGAAATTTACGGTGAGCATTAATTGCGGCACCGGTAAGCTATCTCATTTGTTCCACACCTGTTGAATTTTATACAATTACCTGTCTCAGCTTCAGCGTTCAGCGTTCATTGTTGAATGTATGATCGATTTGCTCTGGCAACAAGCTTCGAATCACTGTGTTTTTTCGGTAGGAATTTGTAAAGTTAAATTCAAGTGTTACATCTGGATTTGAATTAAATCGGTGTAATTTTGTCAGGTAATAGAGTAACACTGCTACAAATAATACCCTACATTCAGTAACTCATAGGGATACCATTTGCCATCTGTCCTACTGTGACTTTCTCACGAGTGTGATAATCACTGTTTTAATGAAATACATCAGACAGTTTAAACGAAAGATTGTTTTTCTCAGATACCCTCCCGTCACTTTATTTATTTATTATTCCGTGGGACGAAATGAAGGAGAAGTCTCCATGGTCATGGAACGAGTCAATACATGAAATTATAACACGATAATAGAAACAGATAAAGTGAAATGTAAGAAACGTATTCAGGCGACAAGTCGTAAGTTTAAATAAAGAAAATCAACAACGTAACACTGGAATTTACTTAATTTTTTAGCCCTTCCAGGATCTCCTCGACAGAATAGATGGAGTGAGCCATGAGGAAACTCTTCAGTTTAGACTTAAAAGTGTTTGGGCTACTGCTAAGACTTTTGAGTTCTTGTGGTAGCTTATTGAAAATGGATGCAGCAGAATAGTGCACTCCTTTCTGCACAAGAGTCAAGGAAGTGCATTCCACAAGCATATTTGATTTCTGCCTAGTATTAACTGAGTGAAAGCTGCTAACTCTTGGGAATAAGCTAATACTGCTAACAACAAACGACATTAAAGAAAATATATACTGTGAGGGCAATGTCAGAATTCCCAGACTATTGAATAGGGGTCGACAAGAGGTTCTCGAACTTACACCACATGTAGCTCGAACAGCCCGTTTTTGAGCAAAAAATACCCTTTTTGAATCAGAAGAATTACCCCAAAAAATAATACCATATGACATTAGCGTATGAAAATATGCGAAGTAGACTACTTTTCGTGTTGAACTGTCACTTATTTCAGATACTGTTCTAATGGTAAATAAAGCAGCATTTAATTTCTGAACAAGATCCTGGACATGGGCTTTCCACAACAGCTTACTATCTATCCGAGCGCCTAGGAACTTTAATTGTTCCGTCTCGCTTATAATATGCCCATTCTGTCTGATCAAAATATCGGTCCTTGTTGAATTGTGAGTTAGAGACTGTAAAAACTGAGTCTTATTATGCAAATTTCCCACTTAAGATCTATATGTAGGGTCTAACATCGCCTTATGCATCTGAAATTGTGCAGATGTAAATTCATAGCGTAGATTTTAAAGAAGTGGTCGGCCGACACTTAGTTTTCTGGGTTGGAGAGATGAAATCACGAGTAGGAGAGTTTGCACACTGAATTGTATGTTCGTCTTAAGCACACCTAAATGTATTTAATTAATGATTGTTCCACACTATAACGCTGCATTCTCTTATTATCAAAATGTGGACAGTATATCGTCAATTATGTACGCGTGTTTTAGTGTACGTTTGTTTTCTGTTTGGCGAGCTTAGCGTGTAACATCTCGTCGACATGGTGCATTAGCTAAAATGGACCAAGGCGAGAGACATCAGCTGTGATGTCTTCATGTCCGGAATATATACTCTCACAACACTGTATTTGCGATTTTACCTTAACTTGCTTACACAACAGATTCATCGCATATGAAAGTAGCGTATACTAAAGTAAGTAGTTGAATAATACCATAGGAACACGTGAAACTGGTATTGTGCTGCCGAAACATGCCGTGATAAAATAATATTGCAAATAATAAATGGATATAGTGGGAAACTTGGATTTTTTTAAAGTTTTCAATACGGTGGTAGATAGCAAGATTACTTGGTTGGTTGGTTGGTTGGTTGAGTACCAACAGCTAGGTAACCGGTCCCATCGGATTAGGGAGGATGGGGAAGGGACCAACCCGGCATTTGCCTGAAGCGGTTTAGAAAAATCACGGAAAACCTAAATCAGGAAGGTCACACGCGGGTTGGATCCGTCGTCCTCCCGAATGCGGAGTCCATTGTTCTAACCATTGCGCCACCTCGCTCGGTGGTCTTCATGAAATGGCCAAATGGCAATTTTGACTAATAAATCTGCAGCTGTCATCTTCGTCCTCACAACTGTCGTGATCGTTAGCCGTTTGCTATTAATTTCTGGATAAATGCTCCTGTAGACTCTGCCATATATTACGATCTTAATCAATAGGAATGACATTTCAAATACAGTTGAACTAATTAAGGCTGTTCTTCAGCCTAAAGTCAGTGACGATTCATAACCGATTCGCAGTTACCTCGCTAATGACTCGTTTGCAGACAGATATGTAATGGAAAGTTTTGCTTTTATTATGATATACGTTCAACTTTAGCAGCTTTTGCTATTATTACAACGGACTGTTCCTTCAACAGTGTTATTTAACACCTACACCAATGCCCAACCACTTTCGGCGAACATAAGGAGCTTTCTTTATGATGATTATTTGACATTAGTGAGACAAGGGAAATATTTAAAGGAAGTTGAAGACCACTTGACAGCGCATTGGGAGAATAACGTGTCTCTTACTCTAACAACCAGGTTCGTCCAATAACAGCAAAATCCCAACTGTATGTATTTCATCTGAAGCACATTTAGGCACGTCGGAAACTACACGTCCCATGGCAAAGTATACAGTTAGTAAGAAAGCTCCATTCAAAATATATGGGAGTCACGCTGGATCGTAAACGGCGCCGTGAGAATACGAGAATGAAAGTGGAAATCAGAAATAATATCAAACTTCCTGGCAGATAAAACTGTGTGCCGGACCGAGACTCGAACTCGGGATTTTTGCTTTTCGCGGGCAAATGCTCTATTAACTGAGCTACCCAAGCAGCTTGGGTGGTTCAGTTAATAGAGCACTTGCCCGCGGAAGGCAAATGTCCTGCGGTCGAGTCTCGGTCCGGCACACAGTTTTAATCTGCCAGGAAGTTTCATATCAGCGCACACACCGCTGCAGAGTGAACATCTCATTCCATAAATAATATCGTTTCCAAGGTCACTGGTACCTGATGAGGCTGTCGATCGCATACGCTGACAACGAAGGCACCAGCAACATATTACTGTGCTGCAGAGTATGCAGGTCCAATTTGGTACAGATCCATCCACGCAAAAATCGTTGACAAGGCGGTAAATGAAACGTATAGGCATATAACAGGCGGTTCTAGGTCACTTGTAAAACTCTAGAAGTACACACACACATATCGCCACAAGATATTCGTCGGTAAAGCAGGTGTCAAAGCGTTGAGAACAAATCGGGCTCATGAGGAAAACCATCCATTACATGGACATGTTCCAGCGGTCCGAAGCTTGAGGTACAGAAGAAGTTTCCTCAACACCATTGCAGATATGCAAACAACAGCAGTTACGAGGTGCATTCAAGTTCTAAGGCCTCCGATTTTTTTTCTCCGGACTGGAAAGAGATAGAAACATGCGCATTGTTTTAAAATGAGACCGCGTTCATTGTCAATACGTCCCAGAGATGGCAGCACCGTACGGCAGATGGAATTTTACCGCCAGCGGTGAGATTGAGAAGTTTTAAATACTTAAAATGGCGACGTTTTCCTTACTTGAACAGCGTGCAATCATTCGTTTTCTGAATTTGCGTGGTGTGAAACCAATTGAAATTCATCGACAGTTGAATGAGACATGTGGTGATGGAGTTATGGATATGTCGAAAGTGCGTTCGTGGGTGCGACAGTTTAATGAAGGCAGAACATCGTGTGACAACAAACCGACGACATGATCCAGAAAGTGGAGAGAATTGTTTTGGTGTATCCCCGAATGACTGTTGAACAGATCACCTCCAGAGTTGGCATTCCTGTGTGTTCTGTACACACAATCCTGCATAACGGTTTCAAATATGTGAATATCATAATATTTAAGCGAATAGTTTTTGAGACACAGATATGTTCCCGTATCGTATTCGTCCTTCGAAGCAGAATTTGTCCAGTGCGACCTTTCCTGTTGACCACTGAGGAACGTAACAGGGAAGTCGTTGTTTTCCTGCTTCTCGATAACGCCGCAAGGTGACGTACGAGGTGGCTGGAGAGAAGGGTATAAGTGTGCTGCTGGGGTATTGAGACATCGCATTTCCGTCACAGTTTCTTGGAGCAGACATGTACACCAACGAAGAAAACTTAGATATGCTTCTAGTGTATGGCGAAAGCAGAAGAAATGTTGTTAGAGCAATAAAGCGATATGGAGAGCTGTATCCTGATCGTGAGCGTCCTACGCGCCAGATTCTTGCACAGGTTTGCAAGAAACTGCTTGAATCGGGATCGTGGAACGCCATACAGAGGACAAGGCAGAATACTGCTACTATCGCGATATATGAAGAGGGCGTTCTAGCGTTGTCGTGTAACGACCCTACTGTTTCGTCACGACGTATCGCCTCGGAATGTGGTATAAGTCAGAGAAGTATTCTACGCATATTGCACCGGCATCGATTTCACCAGTTTCTCCTTTCATTACATCAAGCACTCTCTGGTGTGGATTTCGAACGGTGCCAGGATTTTTGCCGGTTTGCTCTGCAGTGCCTACAAGATGATCCAACGTTTTTTCAACGGGTGCTTTTTATTGGTGAAGCGACTTTCACCAACCACGGTAATGTGAATTTGCATAATATGCGTTACTGGTCAAAAGAGAATCCTCATTGGCTTCGACAGGTACAGCATCTGCAACAGTGGAGTGTTAACATTTGGTGCGACACCGTCGGAAATGTCATTGTGGGGCCGTACGTCATTCGTGTATACTAAGTTGCAATAACTTTGCATGGCTGCTGCGAAACGTTCTGCCCATTTTGCTGGAAGAGGTACCACTAACTACGCGTCAGTCATGTGGTTCCAACATCCCGGCTGTCCTGCTCGCTCTTCCCGTGTGGCTACAGAGCTGTTAAATGAAAAGTTCCCAGATTGTTGTATAGGACGACATGCTGAAGTGAAGTGGCCAGCCCGGTCTCCTGGTTTGACCCCTCTTCATTTTTTTTCTATGGGGAGCAGTCAAACATAAAGTGTATGCTCAAATACCAACTACGACAGACGATATGAAGCAACGTATCATCGAAGCGTGCGCTGATATCTCACGTGACACCCTCGCAGCCATTCACAAATCGTTTGAACGGCCACTACAAATGTGCATTGCAGCAGGAGGGAAGCATTTTGAGCACAAGCTTCAGTAAAGTTTTCTATCACGTACAGTATGTATTTTGCATCTATTTGTGTATTTGCTTCGTATTGTATTCAACAGTAAATATTTTAAAATAAAAAACAATTATGTACAAAATAACTGCGACGAATAAGGGCCTCCTCATTTACAGTTGTATTTGTGTTTTTTAAAATGTATTAAAATCTTGTAGAATTTTAGTGCTGTATATTGTCTATTATTTTGGTATCACAGTTTTCAAATACCTGAATAGAATTTGCGCGACATCATCAGTTAATTTTTGCGCAAAATATCGCAGTTACTGTTTCCGGTAAATGGGCGTGTTGGTGTAAGAACGGACTCGCGACGTTTACCATGTACTCTACAAAACAGAAAAGGTCGCATTGGACAACGCCGCTTCGAAGGACAAACACGTTACGAGAACATATCTGTGTCTCAAAAACAATTCGCCTAAATATTATGATACGCACATATTTGAAACCGTATTTTTAAGCCCATCGCCCGCATCTCGTGGTCGTGCGGTAGCGTTCTCGCTTCCCACGCCCGGGTTCCCGGGTTCGATTCCCGGCGGGGTCAGGGATTTTCTCTGCCTCGTGATGGCTGGGTGTTGTGTGCTGTCCTTAGGTTAGTTAGGTTTAAGTAGTTCTAAGTTCTAGGGGACTTATGACCACAGCAGTTGAGTCCCATAGTGCTCAGAGCCATTTGAACCATTTTTTTAAGCCCATTATGTTACTCTAAAATTTAACATTGAGTTCCATTTAAAAAACCAAAGATGGCCTCATATCTCTGTAATAAAAAATAGCACAAACGTGAAATGTGATGTATTCAAGTATATATATATATATATATATATATATATATATGCCACCTGTATCTGTAGCGAATATCGTGTATGTATGTATGTGTATGTGTGTGTGTGTGTAAAAAGAATGTACATTGGTAAATCTGCGGTTAAAAAGCTTCTTCTAAAGCCCCGGACCTATTTCTGCCAAACATGGTACACATATCAGTATCTGAAAAGAAATATTGTGGAGCTAAGAACCAGTGACGCCCTATCGTCGTTGGGATGATAATGTGGAGAGAGAAGGGGGAGGAAGAGATGGACAGACCGTGAGGTGGACTGAGAGAGTGGTGAGAAGAAGAGAAGGGAATGAGAAGGAGGTAGAGTGGTAGGCAGAGATGGACTCAGTGGCGGGAAGGGGGGGGGCGGAGGTACGTGAGATGCAAAGAGGGGGAAGGAACACATGAGAGAGTGGGGAGGAGCGGATGGACGATGGGGAATGGAGGAGATGGACGGAGAGAGAGGCGGAAAAGGAAGTGGTCGGAGAGAGAGGGGGAGAAGGAGATGAGAGAGCTGAGGAGATAGAGGGAAAAGGAATAGCTTGGCTAATGGAATGCCAAGTACTCGGGTAATATTTAATAAACTAGTGTATCATGGACTTCCTTTACGCAGTTAGACTAAGGACACAGTCCCCTTTCAGTGTTAATTTCCTTTTCTTTTTCTTTTTTTTTCCGACACATTCAGAATGGAATTACTGCCTCTGGAAACGAGACGTTCCATACGTTTTAACAGTCACTTTTTTTTTCAGACGATATACAAAAATTATGTGTCCTAACGCTTACCTGGAAAGAAATATAGGTCGCATGAATTATTAAAATATAGACTCCATCCCGAACTTTCTCCTCGGACACTCCTGACTCCCAGGTGAACGTTTCATCGCTGAGCCACCGAGGTCCATGTTTGGGATATAGCGCCATAAATATTTGAGGAACGAGCTCGGCGGGGAACCCCAAGTTTCCTCTGTTAAGCCGCCGGTCAGACGAACTCGCCGCCGACCGACCCCGGACGCCGGCGCACCGCGGCGGTGGTGGAGCCGCCTCCAGTACCGGCACTTATCCCCAGGGGCCGGCCGCGGCTCCCAGTGGTCGTTACCGATGCCAAATGCGATCACAACCGGCGCGCCCTCGATCCTTCTTTATTTTGTCCGCCCGGAATAAAGGACGGTCTCCGCTCGAGGGTCGGTTAAAATCCCTTTTATATTTTCTGCCGCGAATCGGCTCGTAAATCAATGCTGGGGGCGGCTCAGGGACTCTGCTGAGACCGACTATTCTAATCAGAGCGTAGGAAGATTTATGTCAGGAAACGTGGAAATAAAAAGTTCCTTTAACGTCATTCACCGTGATACCCAGTAAGTGTCAGCGTTTTGTGGTGATTGCCTTTTCCTTCTCGCATGCTCTCGGTGTTTCCGCGGTCAGTGTTAAATACGTCAGCTCAGGTGGGAGGATTGGAAGCTTAACTAGGTAACTTAAACACCAATCCAACTTATACTTTTCAGTTCACCTTAACACACTGCCATAGGACCGGGGAAAGTAGACAGCACAAAGACACTTGCGACACTGTGCAGCAGTAATTGTCAAACAAGTGTTAATCATTCCCTTTATCAGAAGTAGATAAACTTATCCAAGCATCTTTTTCTCTTCATCTTTGACATATTGACAACAATATCGTTCAATAATCTATCCAATATAGTATACCACTCTCCACCATAATAACGAAACCGTGAGGTCTCTCTGTTTAGTGCTATGAACTTATAATTAGGGTTGCCATCTTTCTTTTTTCTGCCTATCTACGTGATTACACTGCTATTTACAATTAAGCGTCTAGCAGATGGTTCAATGAACCACCTTCAAACTGTCTCTACTGTTCTACTCTCGAACGGCATGCGGGAAAAACGAACACTAAATTTTTCTGTGGGAGCCCTGATTTCTCTTATTTTATCGTAATGATCATTTATCCCTATGTAGGTGGGTGCCAACAGAATGTTTTGATAATCGGAGGAGAAAACTGGTGATTGAAATTTTATGAGAAGATCCTGACGCACCGAAAAATGCCTTTGTTTTAATGATTGCTACTATAATTCACGTATCATGTCTGTGACACTATCTCCCCTATTTCGCGATAATACAAATCCAGCTGATCTTCTCTGTACTTTTTCGATGTCATCCGTCGGTCCCACCTGATGCGGATCCCAGACCGCACAGCAATACTCCAGAATAGGGTGGACAGCTGTGGTGTAAGCAGTCTCTTTAGTAGGTCTGTTGCACCTTCTAAGTGTTCTGCCAATGAATCGCAGTCTTTGATTTGCTCTACCCACAACATTATCTATGAGATCGTTTCAATTTAGGTTAACTGTAATTGTAATCCCTAAGTATTTTGTTGAATTTACAGCCTTCATATTTGTATGACTTATCGCACAATAGAAATAAAGCGGACTTCTTTTGGTATTCATGTGAATAACTTCACACTTTTCTTTATCCGGGGTCAACTGCCACTTTTCGCACCACACAGATATCTCATCTAAATCATTTTGCAATTCGGTTTGGTTTTTTTAGTATATAAAGTAATTTAGTTATTGAAGGTGGGGAAAAAATCTTTTATCAAAATATGGTATTCTTCAATTTGCTTATTTATTTTGTTAAAAAGTTGATTTTTATTGCTTTTAGCAATATCTATCTGTAAGAACAGGCAAAAATGAAGTATTGTTACAAAAAAGGAAAAACACATTTCAAAATAAATTGAATTTCTATACAAAGCAGCTCATTTGCAATCCAGAAAAAAGAAATGAAATAAGTGATCGCGTATCGTGTTCATGTCTTCGTTAATAACGTGCACGAATCAAGATAGACAACTTCGTACGAAAATTTTGCGCTTACAGCGTGGTCAACGTAGGCTCAGTTAAGGATTATATTGTGGTGTGAAAAAAAAAGACAAAAAAGTGATTCCGAATTTGTGTCTCTACTCTACAGAGGCACTCGCTAGGAGATGTGCTGTTCAAATCCTGTTAGGGGAACTGATTTTCAGTGCCTCTATTTGGCCCTAAAACGAAGGACAATATTTGATGTGATTTTCCCAATCACCGGACTTTGTGCCACGTCCTGGATTAAATTCCAGACCTCTCATTAGTCACATAAACTCAACATATAGACTTACGAAAGGTGCTATTGTTCTGGAACGACGTAAACCCTTTACGTTTAATCTGCGTTCCCCAATCCATAATACCATATACACTTCCACACTTTCCACAAAATATACAGCATGTATCAAGGAGAACTGTACACACTGTGGTTCCGTGTCTGCGAAAATTTTCTCCTTATGTGTCTACATGTGATTAGGATTATGGACTTCTAATTAGGGGTGACACCTTTCTTTTTTACAATGTAAAGTTAATTAACTGTTTAAGGTTGGAAAAAGTATATTTATCAAAATAAAGTACTCTATAATCTGGTT
This sequence comes from Schistocerca cancellata, assembly GCF_023864275.1. Taxonomy (NCBI): domain Eukaryota; kingdom Metazoa; phylum Arthropoda; class Insecta; order Orthoptera; family Acrididae; genus Schistocerca; species Schistocerca cancellata. Next base: position 108,800,622 of record NC_064627.1, on the reverse strand, counting down.
ATTTATTTTTTAAACATTGAATTTTATAGCTTTTAGCAATATTTAACAAATAACTGATACCGCTAAACAGCTTCACAGCATCTTTACAGTCCACACAAGCACACACACGCATTATATATCGAACTCTGATTGCTTAAATAGTAGGAATCGACAATAAAAGTGAAATTAGGTCACACAAATATGTAAAATCATCATTTGCTTTATGAACCATTCGTTGTCATTTTGGTGCATTTGATAATACCACGAGGGGTACATACTTGATTATATAGGGTGTTTAATAATGCAATTTCCACATAAAGATCATCCAGAATGAAAGTGAGTTTTTGCAGCTTCATATTTTCAACTGTTTTAACAAAATGGTGAAATTCAACATTGATCTCTAAATTTATATTGCGTGGTGTAAAGAGCCAGTCTGTGTTACTAAAATCAAACAGTTTATTTAGTTACTTTGTCAACAAATATTCGGTAAATTTTACTAGTCGGTTTTTGTTACTTCAACAGTTTAATTTTTTTTTCTGCATAATATCGAAGAAGAGATATTGTTTCCCTTTTGGTAGTACGTTTTAAGATTGTCCCTGATAATTACACACATTGAAAACTACTATGTAGCTATCTTTCAGGAATGAGATTTTCACTCTGCAGCGGAGTGGGCACTGGTATGAAACTTCCTGGCAGATTAAAACTGTGTGCCGGACCGAGACTCGAGCACGGGACCTTTGCCTTTCGTGAGCAAATGTTCAACCCAAGCACGACTCACGCCCCGTACTCACAGCTTTACTTCTCCTCTATATACCTTCTTTCAGGAGTGCTAGTTCTGCAAGTTTCACCGGAAAATTTCTGTAAAGTTTGGAAGGTAAAAGACGAGGTACTGGCAGAAATAAAGCTGTGAGTACGGGGCGTGAGTCATGCTTAGGTAGCTCAGTTGACTGCCGGCACGGTAACTCAGCGTGTTCGGTCAGAGGGTTAGTTGCCCTCTGTAACAAAAAAAACTGAGTTAATGGATCAAAGATGAACTGAAACGGGTGCGATGCGACGTCCGCCCCGAGCAAATACAACTAACGAAAACTAACAAAATGAGATTACAAAAAAAAAAAAAAGTTGGTAGAGCACTTGCCCGCGAAAGGCAAAGGTCCCGAGTTCGAGTCTCGATCCGGCGCACAGTTTTAATCTGCCAGGAAGTTTCATCTTTCAGGAAGTTTACAGTTTTACTAAACACATTTAAAATATGGCTGAAAAAAATGGAAGCAAATTTCAGTCAAGTTACTCTTAGCGTAAAGGGTCAATAAGTTTAGGAAAGTCATTGGGCAGTTTCCTTCTCAGCTTACAAAATAACTTCTGATCGCTTCCCAATTTAATAACCACTTACCTATGCAGGGTAAACGAGAGAGCACTTATTTACAAATAGAATAGCGTTTCGCTTCATGAGAGTATCGAGCAATTCGAGAACTTTTTCCAGTTTCTCCCTTATTTCAGCAGAGTGGGAAAAAGTGATCCTAAATTATGAAAATTACTTTGTCATACGATATGGCATGTCTCTGCAATTGTGCACTATGTGTTGATGACAGTTTTCGTTAGTCATATCTGGTGCTAAATCTCTCATATTTGAATACAGAGTACGGTTATTTTCAAGTTAACATTTGTGTTCCCAGCACTTAGCCCAGATACATTAAGAAAAAATAATTTGTATTTCTCCATTGACATTTGAATTGCTTGAAAAATGCCATCAGAAGACTTATCACTATTTCATTAGCATCTATAAATTTATTTTTAATGATATTGTTGGGTTTAAAATATTGCACCAATAACAGAAGCTATTACAGGTTTTCTTGTTAGAAGCATTAATTTGCAAACAATGAAATAAATTTTCTCTTTTTAGACCATCTGTTGCTTTTGTAATAGCATAGAGCCCAACAATTCAGTAAATAGAGCTTCCATTTTGGCTCTAACCACACGAATACGTGAAGTTATGCTCTAACTAACATGAATAATTTTATGTAGTTTTACGATACGGTCTGTACTGTTGTAGGACAAATTACGTTTTATTGTGTGATACTTTAAGCCTCGTTTAGCTGCAGTAACATTTTTTGATGACTCCAAGATGAAATTTTAGATGTGGAAGGAGAAACAGAATCCAGAAATTTTTTAATCCATCTAGAAGTTTTTTCCATTTCATAGATTTATGATTTTATGTTTCCAGATGTTGCCAGACCTGAAAATAACAACGATAAACTGTTCACCTTACTCGCCACCAACCAACAGTCCAGCCAGTCGTCATAACCATAACGAAACGTACACACAACGCATGCATGCACAAAAGATTTTTCCATTCTTCTGTCCTATTCTTGCAAAAAGAATTATAATTGTAAGTTTACTCAGTTTTTATTTTTAATTATAGTCGTTTCGTAGGTGATCAGTCGATATTCCATCAATCTTTATACAAGAGCAATCGTTTTACCTTCTGTACCGTCGTATCAGTATCTATTCACTGTCTATAACGGTTTGTAGGTGTAAAGGGAATACTCAGTTTACTGAAGTAGTTTTGTGCACGATTCACTATTACATACAGTTATAAAAGCGAATAATCGATCATTATTGTACTCAATACGCCTCACACAAACCGAGTTGAGACACAAGTCGTTGGCACGCTACAGTAGAGCCAAAACTTGTTACTGAGGTTGGCAAAAGTCCTCTCGCAAGGTCACGAAATGTTCCGACTTTTACAGGTATGTAACAAGCAGTATTTTCGAGGCCGTTGACTAAATTTTCGTGAAATACGTAATCCACAGAGAGGTATCTATGTACTTCACACGTTCTAGCAGGCCCTTATGCGGTAGTTAACTTGTTGCACTATTTCTCAATGAAATCATTGACACTAACTTAACTGAGATTTGAGGTTAGGATACTTTCACAAACGAGTGCTCAATTAGTGGCTGAACTGATCAACTGATCTGTTATACACGAAATTACGATTTACTTTTTCGGTCCATTCATGGTTTAGGTACAGTTATCCCCAGAAAAAATGAATCTATGTGAAATAAACTACTTACACGTACTTTAGTGTTCACATAAAGTTTGGAGAACAACTAGCTGAAATAATACACAATAATTTATTTCAGTGTACAAGAAGCAACCGCACTAATAACCGAGAGCAGATAGGTAGGGTATCCACAGTTCCCGTAAATTACGTGATATACTTGTAAATAGTATGTTGATTCCTGTAACTAGATTTTCTTTTTGAGTCATCAGTCCTTCTGACTGGTTTGATGCGACCCACCACGAATTCCTCTCGTGTACCAGCCTGTTCGTCTCAGAGCAGCACTTGCAACCTACGTCCTCAGTTACTTGCTGGATGCATTCCAATCTCTGTCTTCCTCTACAGTTTTTGCCCTGTATGACTCCCTCTAGTACCATGGAAGTCATTTCCTATCATCCTGTCCCTTCTCCTTGTCACTGTTTCCCACATATTCCATTCTCCAATTCTGCACAGAACGTCCTCATTCATTACCTTATCAGTCCACGTAATTTTTAACATTAGAGTGTAGCACCACATTTAAAGTGATACGATTCTCTTCTTTTACAGTTTTCCCACTCTCCACGTTTTACTACCACACAACGCTGTGCTCCAAAGTACCATCTCAGATATTTATTCCTCAAATTAAAGCTTATGTTTGATACTATTAGACTTCTCTTGACCAGGAGAGCCCTTTCTCTCATTGCTACTCTGCTTTTGATTTCCTCCTTGCTCCGTCCGTCATTGGTATTGTGCTGCATAGGTAGTAGAATTCCTTAACTTCATCTCCTTCTTGACCATCAATCCTTCGTTAATTTTCTTACTGTTATCATTTTTGCTATTTCTCTTTACCTTCGTCTTTCTCCGATTTAATCTGAATCCGTGCTCTGTACTCATTAGATTGTTCATTACACTCGTCAGATCACGTAATTCTTCTCCACTTTCACTCAATATAGCAATGTCATCAGCGAATCGTACAACTGATTTGCTTTCACCTTGAATTTTAATTCCACTCCTGAACCTCTTTTTTTATTTCCATCATTGCTTCTTCGGTGTACAGGTTGAATAGTAGGGGCGAAAGACTGCATCCCTGTCTCATACCCTTTTTAATTCGAGCACTTCATTCTTGGTCGTCCATTCTTGTTATTCATTCTTAGTTCTCGTGGATATTATATATTATGCCACTCTCCCTATAGCTTACCCCTTCTTTTCACATAATTTCGTCATACTAATCCATTTTACATTGTCGAATGATTTTTCCACGTCGACGAATCCTATGAACGTGTCTTGATTTTTCTTTTGTCTTCTTTCCATTATCACCCGCAATGCCCCACTCGTGCCTTTACCGTTCTTAAAGCCAAACTAATCGTCATATAACACATCCTCACTTTTCCCTCCCATTCTTCTGTATATTACTCTTTTCAGCAACTGGGATGCACGAGCTGTTAAGCTGCTAGTGCGGTAATTCTCGCACTTGTCAGTTCTAGCAGTCTTCGGAATTGTGTGGATGATATTTTTTCGAAAGTCGGGTGGTATGTCGCCAGACTCATACATTCTACACACCAACGTGAATACCCGTTTTTCTGTCGCTTTCCCCTAAGTTTGGGGAAATTCTGATGGAATGTCATTTATTCGTTCTGCCCTATTTGATCTTAAGTCTCTTAAATTCTGATGCTAATACTGGATCCCCCATTCTATATCGACTCCTGTTTCTTCTTCTATCACATCAGACAAGTCTTCTCCATCACAGAGACCTTCAATATACTCTCTTCACATATCCGTCCTCTCCACTGCATTTAACAGGTTTTAATTTCGCCGAAGGTCGTATTGACTTTCCTATATGCTGAGTCAATCCTTCGAAGATCATTTGTTTTTCGATTTCTTCGCTGTTTTCAACCTGCCATTACGTCTTTGCTTCCCTGCATGTCCTGCTTATTTCATTCCTTAGCGATTTGTATTTCTGTATTTCTGAATGTCCCTAAATGTTTTTGTACTTCCTTCATTCAACGATCATCTGAAGTATTTATGCTGTTACACATGGTTTCTTCGCAGTTGCCCTCTTTGTACCTATCTTATTCTTTCCATGTTCTGGGATTACCCTTTTTAGAGATGGTTATTTCTCGTCAAATTTGCTGCCTGCTGAGCTACTCCTTATAGCTGTACCGATAACTTTAGAGAACTTCAAGCGTACCTCGTCATTCCTTCGTACTTCTGTATTCCACTTGGTTGCATATTGATTCTTCTTGATTACTCGTAATCTCTTACACTTCAGCACACTCTTCTAGCCTACGACAGGTTTTCTTAAACACCTTTTTTATCTACACTGAACCTTTTCTTTCCATTTTCAGATTTTCTAGCTTGCCTATCACATATCATTTTCTGACATTCCACTCTGAGACTCGTAAAACCTTACATTTTCGTTGGTTATTCAGTCTTCACTCATAGTCAGACACACACCCCCGCCCTTGCCCTACCACCCTCTTTGTAGTCCCCACCTGTTGATCCGAATGGAGGACTAAAGCAGAATCTTTTGCCAATGGGTGTATCGTCATGACAATTTTTCAGTTACCGGCCCGTGTCCTGTGTGTAGGTTACGCTCAGACGGGAAATGTCGTTCTAGGCCGGCCATTAGAAACATACTTCATTTTGGGTGGGCAATAAAGTAAAGGAGTAAGTAATGTCATTACCCGGGCAGTCACATCATAATACACTCCTGGAAATGGAAAAAAGAACACATTGACACCGGTGTGTCAGACCCACCATACTTGCTCCGGACACTACGAGAGGGCTGTACAAGCAATGATCACACGCACGGCACAGCGGACACACCAGGAACCGCGGTGTTGGACGTCGAATGGCGCTAGCTGCGCAGCATTTGTGCACCGCCGCCGTCAGTGTCAGCCAGTTTGCCGTGGCATACGGAGCTCCATCGCAGTCTTTAACACTGGTAGCATGCCGCGACAGCGTGGACGTGAACCGTATGTGCAGTTGACGGACTTTGAGCGAGGGCGTATAGTGGGCATGCGGGAGGCCGGGTGGACGTACCGCCGAATTGCTCAACACGTGGGGCGTGAGACCTCCACAGTACATCGATGTTGTCGCCAGTGGTCGGCGGAAGGTGCACGTGCCCGTCGACCTGGGACCGGACCGCAGCGACGCACGGATGCACGCCAAGACCGTAGGATCCTACGCAGTGCCGTAGGGGACCGCACCGCCACTTCCCAGCAAATTAGGGACACTGTTGCTCCTGGGGTATCGGCGAGGACCATTCGCAACCGTCTCCATGAAGCTGGGCTACGGTCCCGCACACCGTTAGGCCGTCTTCCGCTCACGCCCCAACATCGTGCAGCCCGCCTCCAGTGGTGTCGCGACAGGCGTGAATGGAGGGACGAATGGAGACGTGTCGTCTTCAGCGATGAGAGTCGCTTCTGCCTTGGTGCCAATGATGGTCGTATGCGTGTTTGGCGGCGTGCAGGTGAGCGCCACAATCAGGACTGCATACGACCGAGGCACACAGGGCCAACACCCGGCATCATGGTGTGGGGAGCGATCTCCTACACTGGCCGTACACCACTGGTGATCGTCGAGGGGACACTGAATAGTGCACGGTACATCCAAACCGTCATCGAACCCATCGTTCTACCATTCCTAGACCGGCAAGGGAACTTGCTGTTCCAACAGGACAATGCACGTCCGCATGTATCCCGTGCCACCCAACGTGCTCTAGAAGGTGTAAGTCAACTACCCTGGCCAGCAAGATCTCCGGATCTGTCCCCCATTGAGCATGTTTGGGCCTGGATGAAGCGTCGTCTCACGCGGTCTGCACGTCCAGCACGAACGCTGGTCCAACTGAGGCGCCAGGTGGAAATGGCATTGCAAGCCGTTCCACAGGACTACATCCAGCATCTCTACGATCGTCTCCATGGAAGAATAGCAGCCTGCATTGCTGCGAAAGGTGGATATACACTGTACTAGTGCCGACATTGTGCATGCTCTGTTGCCTGTGTCTGTGTGCCTGTGGTTCTGTCAGTGTGATCATGTGATGTATCTGACCCCAGGAATGTGTCAATAACGTTTCCCCTTCCTGGGACAATGAATTCACGGTGTTCTTATTTCCATTTCCAGGAGTGTATATACGCCTCTACACGATTGTGCAATACCGGTAATGGCTGGGTATCTGTGTAAGCGACGAAATAGGTTAGGGAATTTTTCTGTACGTCACGTGAAACTGAAATTTCTTAAGCATTGGTCGAACAATAAGGTTTCTTTTCCCTTTTTTGGGCAGTGTTGATAAATAAATAACAACCACACTGTTTGTCACAGTACAGTACTTCCTTTAAAAATTTTTAACCTCGATACTTCCTGTTTTGGATATGTAGTATATTGTAACTGTTTTTTTGTTTTTTGTTTTTTCTTAAAACACAAACAACCATGACACTCCTTTAATTTGTCTTCACAACACAAACTTTGAATCGCACAAAAGTACCTGCGCCAAGTTTAATGAATGGAACTACCGGCTGGTCATAATTAAAGAGCAGCAAGTCACAGTGGTCCAATGTGGGTTGTAATTATCACATGGTGGTGAAACTTGGATGACATTCTAATGAGTTAGTGTGAAACTGATTTACGCTGGAAAAAAATAGTTCCAGCTTTTGTCACTAAGTTCCCTGCAATTATAACCACCTGGTATACCCAAAGTTAGTTCAGTCGTAAGCTAAGCCGTAACAGTGGTGTAATTTTATATTCTTCGTTTCACAACAAAGTTACAATGAAACGTCTGCTTACAGAGCGTGTACGTTATTCTCAATTTGTATGACAGCTTGCAGCTTTCAAGGGACCCTCGAGAGAGGTCCACGCCTGATATGGGAACACGTGCAGTTGTCACATTGTTAATCGGTGGAAATTCGCCCGTCGACAGCCTCATCATTTTGGCTGCTCGTTTCTAAAAACATTCTCTGGACTTCGTGTGTTCCACGATAATTTTTTCTTTTCTGGCATCAATCTGAGATCTATCAAAATCAACTGTGCTACTTCGAGCATTCGAAGAAAGTGAAACAGTCAGCATTAAAAATTCGTATTAAATAAATATTAGTTCAACATTTTTCAGCATTTATCGTAACCGGAATAAAATGTAAAACAAAATAGAAACTGCTCACCCAGAGTACCTGTGTACCATTTACGTGCTTCATCCTCGTTTAATCGTTCTTCTCTCCCGAATTATAAAATAAAGTCGCAGTATTCTCTTCTCGTTGCACATAAGGTATTTTGCATGAGCAATTCCATCCGATAACAACTAAACTCTGGTGGATCACCGACACATAGCTTCATTAAGCGATCAGCTAGTTCGTACAAATTGACAAAGCTATGAGGGTTCTCTCTTCCACAAGAAGCACTACAAACTTGACAAGCATTTTATCGAAATCTTTCTCAAATGTAGGCTAGTGGCATGAAAAATCCTTACCTGATGGGAAAGCACGATTTTTGTGAGTCGGATAGAACTGCAATTCCATAGCCAGTCTAGAGTCTGATTTCCCTCTAGCCACGCACCTAGCATTTCCTCAATGTCCCATTTCGCCCTCTCCACCAGACCCTGGCTGTGGCTGTTTCTTGAATCAAATTTGGACGACTTTTAATCCCATTCCACATAGTACATATTTCAGTCAGTACGGAATAGCAAATGCCCAATAGCGTGTGTCCGGCCAGTGTGTTAAGAAACTTCATTGTCACGTACAATACACAAGAATTCCTTAAGCTTCATCGCGCGTAAGAATTAAATATTCACTCCTTCGAAACCATTGACTCCCATTGCGATGCAGACTTCAAAAATTAGTCACAGTGATGCCTACTACCTTTCTCTGTAAAGGTGCAAATAGGTGGGGCCCTGCGACGTCACTTTAGGGCTCACGGATGCAAATAAAGGGCTGGTGTTCAGAAGCTCATGTGATGTGTAAGGTGCGTGAGTGATGTCACATTGGCACCAAATATCACCAAAAATCTACCCAAAGCCATTGTGAACATTTCTCATTACGGGAAGGTCGTCACAGCCCCTCTTAGTCACATTTCACCCCACCTTTTGACGCCACTACGATAGAGTAAGACGTGGTCTAGCGGTAGCGTATTCGATTAGTAATCAAAACGTCCTCAGTCCCAGTTTCGGAGACTGCCACAGCTTAAAATTTGATAAATCATCGGTATTGGGGGCTGAAGACTTCCATCATAAGAAATCACCCTCGTTCTGCCAACGGCCTTGTCAAAGAGGGTGGATGACTGGACAGAGGTTCACGGCACTCCCTTGTCCTACGGGTGGGAAACTGCCGCTAAACATGGAAGAATGAGCAATGATCAACGGCATGAGGACGCAGAAGGCAATGGAAACCGCTGTATTAAAGACATGTAACGTGTATCCCTGGGACATATGACCTGTAATTGAAAAAGTTCCTTGATGACTTCTCTATTGGCAAAAGAATCCGGAGTAGTCCCCCACTCGGATATCTGAGATGTGGCAGCCAAGTGGGCTTTAGAAAAAGATTGAATAATCAACGAAAATTTAACGTTCCATGAGATGCGGTGTGGAGTGTCAGAAGCTTAAACTTGCTAGGGAAACTAGAAAATCTGAAAAGGGAAATGCAAAAGCTCAGTCAAGAAGACAGTGAAGTGAAATGGAAAGAAGACAAGGATTTCTGCTCAGATGAGTATAGGGTAATATCATCATCAGCAGAAAATGCTATAATGGGAGTAGGATTCGATATGAATACGAAGGTAGGGCAAAGCGAGTATTACTGTGAACCGTTCAGTGGTAGTTTAGGTTTAGGTTTGGGGTGAGATTAAGTTTGTTTTGGTGCGGTTAGAGTGGGTTCCGTTAGCCTTAGTTCGGTTCGGTTAGGTAAGGTTAGGATAGGATAGGATAAGATAGGATTTCTCTACCTCTAAAAAGCGGTCTACAATGTAAAATTGTGCAACATGGTCGAAATTCTGAGAAAAATAGTGGTAAGCTATAGGGACAGACGTGTAATATACAATATGTACACGAGCCAAGAGGGATTAATAAGAGTGGACAACCAAGAAAAAAAGAGTTCAGATTAAAAAGGGTGTAAGACAAGGATGTAGTCTTTAACCACATAACCACATCGAAAAAGCAATGTTGGAAATAAAAGGAAGATTCAAGAGTGGAGTTAAAATTCAATGCGAAAGGATATCATTGATAAAATTGGCAGATGGCATCGCTACCCCGAATGAAACTGAAGAAGAATTACGTGATCTGCTGAACGACTTGAACAGTCTAATGAGTACAGAGTATGCACTGAGAGTAAATTGAAGGAAGACGAAAGTAATGGGAAATAGCAGAAATGAGAACAGCGACAATCTTAACACCACGATTGATGACCACGAACTAGATGAAGGAATCCTGCTACCTAGGCTGCAAAACAACCAATGACGGACGGCGCAAGAAGACCATCAAAGGCAGACTAGCACTAGCAAAAAGGGCATTCCTAGCCAAGAGAAGTCTACTAATATCAAATATTGGCCATAATTTGAGGAAGAAATTCCTGAGAATGTACATCTGAAGTACAACACTGTATGGTAGTGAAACATGGACTGTCGGAAAACAGGAACAGAGGAGAATCGAAGCATTTGAAATGTGGTGCTACAGACGAATGTAGAAAATTAGGTGAAGTGATAAGGAATGAATACGTTCTGTACAGAATCGCTGAGGAAGGAATACGTGGAAAACACTGAAAAGAAGAAGCAAGAAAATGATAGAACATCTGTTAAGACATCAGAGAATGACTTCCATGGTATTAGAGGCATCTGTAGAGGACAGAAACTGGTAGTGGAATACAGAGATTCGAATACATCCAGCAAATAATTAAGGATGTAGGTTGCAAGTGAGAGGATTTCGTGGCTGGCTGCATCAGACCAGTCAGAAGACTGATGATCCCTCCCCCCACCCGCCCCCACCCCCTCCCCCGAAAAAAAGTAAAATAAATTTAAAAAACGATGGAGATCAGGGCAACGCACGGTTTTCTGATGAGTGGCAGAGGACAACATTTCAGACACAAACCGCCACTCGGAATCAACACGAAAGGGCCTTTGGAGCTGGCATGAAGGGCGTCAAACACCCCTTTCTTTAGTGGCGTGGCTTCCCACATATTTCGCGGTAGGGAACGACAGCTCGCAGTGCAGTGAGCTACGGAACGACGTATTTGTCAAACGTGGACACTGCTAGCAATTCTGGACCTTTGGCCTGTCTCTAAGGACATTGTAGGGCTGGATTCCCGCCGAACGTGATCGCATTTCTTTGGAGTGCAGCGCGACTGGAATTTTTACTGCCGTGTTCCGTTTCTAACAAGTAGAGACCGTTCAAAACCATTCCATGAAATCTGAATACGGTCCGGAGCAGCAAGGGCTATTAATGCTTTTTGCTTTTTCATCCCTTCTGTTCCGCGTCATCCTGCGGTATGATCATTACGTGAGGAGGCAGGCGGGCGGGAAGGAGGGGCCGCAGTGCGACATGTACGCTTTCGTAAGGCAAAACACTTGTTACGCTATTGCCCACCCAAAGCGAACAATGCCGTTAACGACCGGGCTTGAACGATCCTTCCCGTATTTACGTCATTCTCCGTAACATGTACACATAAAGCGTCTTTAACGGAGTGTTTTCTATTCTTTTCCGCATCCTCATGTCTTTGATCATTGCTGTTTCCTCCGCCTTTTAATGGCATTTTCTCACTCCCGAAATTCTGTTCGGCCTTCGCTCTCTTCGACAAGGCCTTTGACGTAGATAAAACTAAAGAAGAAATTGCATTATTTTTTTGTCGGATGGGGGTACATCTACTACACTCTCAGTTTCAACGGCTTAAGTTACTTCAGCATATTTTCTCTGGTATTACATGTGTTATAGTAAAACTACATGCGGAAGAACAGACCAGATAGAGAGATTTTTGTACCTGTAAGTAGCTGGAAATTTTCTTCGGATGACGGTAAGTGTATGTGCAGAAGTATTACATATTGGAAGATGAATATGTTCTTATTGTCAAACGTTCTTACGTGCGCATATTTTACTATTAGTCCTTAGCCGAAATAATCTAATGCGGTTCTTGAGAGGAGGTGCAGTGGCGAACAATTTTTTGCTGAAGAATTCGATTACAATGTATTTCGTAGCTCTGAATAGAAGAGTCAATCTTTCGAGATACACTAATGATAGCTCCATCCACTAATCACACGGTGCTCCCTATTGATAGTGTTATCTGCTGCTCCTTATCTGTATAAATGATTTAGAACACAATCTGAGCAGCCGTCGTAGGTTGTTTGCAGATGATGCTATCGTTTATCGTCTAGTAAAGTCATCAGAGCATTAAAACATATTGGTAAACGATTTATAAAAGATATCTGGATGGTGCGAAAATTGGCCGTCGTAGGTTGTTTGCAGATGATGCTATCGTTTATCGTCTAGTAAAGTCATCAGAGCATTAAAACATATTGGTAAACGATTTATAAAAGATATCTGGATGGTGCGAAAATTGGCGTGTGTACCTAAATAAGAAAAAGTCTGAGGTCATCCGCGTGAGTTCTACAAGGAATCCGCTAAACTTTGATTACGCGATAAATCAGTCAACTCCAAAGGCCGTAATTTCAACTACATACCCAGTAATTACAATTATGAACAACTTAAATTGAAAAGACTACATAGAAAGCGTTGTGGAGAAGGCAGACCAATGACTGCGTTTTATTGGCAGAAAACTTACAAAATGTAACAGATCTGCTGAAGAGACTGCCTACACTATGGTTGTTAATCCTCTATTGAAGCCCGCTGCGCGATGTGGGATCCTTACCAGATAGGATTAACAGAGTAGTCTGACAAAGTTCAAAGAAGAGCAGTACGTTTTGTATTATGCAGAAATAGGGGAGAGATTGTCACCGACGTTATACAGATCTGTGGTGGACATAATTAAAACAATGGCGTTTCTCGTTACGGCGGAAGCATCTCACGAAACTTCAGTCACCAACTTTCTCCTCCGAATGCGGAAATATTTTGTTGACACCGATCTGCATAGGGAGATACGATCATCACAATAAAATAAAGAGATCAGAGCTCGCACAGAAAAATATAGGTGTTTGTTTTTTTCGCGCGCTGTTCGAGATTGGAAGAACAGACCATTTTTGTGAAGGTGGTTAGATGAACCCTCTGCCAGGCACTTAATTGTGTTTTGCGGTGCATCCTTATAAATGCTGATGTAGGTTTCTACAACACTGTGAAACCTACCATTCATTAGCGTCATCATTTGGTTGTCTGCCTTGCTGCAGGTTTAGATTTCATACTCCTCCGCGTTTCTCTGTCTTATGTTTTCCTCTTCATGTTTTGGTAACTTCCTTGCGGCCTACTGACGGAATTTAATATTTGGTACCTTCTTCTGCGCTTCTCTCTCTTCCTCGTAAGAAAACTTTTAATTGTCCCTAGTAGAAGTCAATCTCGTCTCAAATTATGTCCTAACCAGTTTAGTTTCCTGTTCTTCATTTTCAGCAACATCTTCCGATCTTCTCCGACTCGTCTCAGTATCTCTTCACTCCTGACGTTTTCAGTCCTGCTGATCTTCTTTATTCGGCGGCATACCAAAATTTCACATGCTCCTACTCTCCTCTCGCGCTGTATTCTCAAAGTCCATGTTTTTGGTCCGTACGATCACTTCGCTACTCGTTTGCTTAATTTTGTGTTTATGCCAATAGGTAAGAGTCATTTCAATTTTTGAAATAACTCTTTCACCAGCACCACTCTGACTTTAATGTTCTGTTCACAGTGCATGCCTTTCCTGTTACGACCATGCGAAACTACAATCGTCTGGCCATAACTTTGGGTTCTTTGACTGCTCTGAGAGATAGCTTATCGATCTACAATGTATGAAGTATTAGGTCACTTTATGACATGAAAGAATGAAAAGGTTTACTTCACTTGATACAATTATTTGACACTGGAGTGACTGATAATTTACCACTTCCATTGACTATCAAAGCATCGCTTGATGGACTAACCAACAAACTTTTGTCTTAAAGTACATTGTACCACTGAAAAAGAAAAATTGAATAAACAACTGAAATAACTTATATCCTAATTTGGCATGATCCCTAAAAATTACAAGACTAAACGACGTTTTTGCCTTTTCCAAATGCGACATAAAACGTAGAAGGTGCAGGCTTTCAGCATTGTCGCTGAAGAGCCAAAGAAACTGGTACACTTGCCTAACATCGTGTAGGACCGCGCGAGCACTTAGAGGTACCGCAACAATACGTGGAATGGACTCGACTAATGTCTGAAGTAGTGCTAGAGGGAACTGACACCTTGAATCCTGTAGGGCTGCCCATAAATTAGTAACAATACGAGAGGTGGAGATCTCTTCTGAAAAGCACGTTGCAAGATATCACAGACATGCTCAATAACATTCATTTCCGGGGAATTTGGTGGCCAAAGCAAGTGTGTAAACTCATAAGAGTGTCAAATTTTTCTATTCCAGTTTTTGATCACAATATGAATTCTTTAGACCAAGACCGGTTTCAGTCCGTAATGACCATCCTCAGATCTTTTTTACACCATGTTCTAAAGTGATAAGGCCATAATGGCATCGTCAAAACATATAAATATAAATCTTTGACGATGCCATTATGGCCTTATCACTTTAGGACATGGTGTAAAAAAGATCTGAGGATGGTCATTACGGACTGAAACCGGTCATCGTCTAAAGAATTCATATTGTTATCAAAAACTGGAATAAAAAACATTTGATTGTTCCTGGGGCCACTCTGTAGCAATTCTGGACGTGTGCGGTGTCGTATTGTCCTGCTGGAATTGCCAAATGCACAATGGACATGAATGGATGCAGGTGATCATACAAGACGCTTACGTCCGTGCATCATGTCAGAGTCGTATCTAGACGTATCAGGGATCCCATATCACTCCAACTACACATGCCCCACACCATTACAATGCCTCCACCAGCTTGAACACTCCACTGCTGACATGCGGGGTCCATGGATACATGAAGTTGTCTCCTTACCCGTACACGTCTATCCGCACGATACAATTTCAAACTAGACTCGTCCGACCAGGCAACATGTTTCCAGTGATCATCGAATGTCGGTGCTGACGGGCCAAGGCGAGCCGTAAAGCATTGTGTCGTGCAGTCATCAAGCGTACACAAGTGGGCGTTTGGCTCCGTAAGCCCATATCGATGACGTTTCGTTGAACGGTTCGCGCTGATACTTGTTGATGGCCCAGCATTGAAGTCTGCAGCAATTTGCGGAAGTGCTGCACTCCTGACACGTTAAATGACTTTCTTCAGTCACCGAGGGTCTCATTTTTGCAGTATATTTTTCCGGCGGGAGCGATGTCAGAGAGTTGATGTTTTACAGGATTCCTGATATTCACGGTACACTAGTGAAATGATCGTATGGGAAAATCCCCACTTCATCTCTACTGCGGAGATGCTGTGTCCCATCGTTCGTACGCCGACTATAACACCATGTTCCAACTCACTTAAATCTTGATAACCCACAATTGTAGCTGTAACCGATCTAACAATTGCGCCAGACACTTGTTGTCTTATATAGGCCTGCCTGTTTACAAATCTGGGTGTTGGAATTCACACGCCTATATCAGTTTCCTTGGAGCTTCAGTGTATGAACACATGATAAAGGGCGGCCTACGATGAAACAGTCATCTTGTTTACCTCTACCTCTTGTGAGACTATGTTACTTCAAATGTTGCCGGTTTATAATATGTGTTCGATATAACCTCAACAAAGATCTACGCCAGCCGTGCTAGACTACGGAGAGCGACGCGACGACCAGCAAGAGGAATGATACACTGCGCCTAGATAGCCAACCCGACGCCCTACTTCCGTCGCCTGTCAACAGAGCGCGCTGTATCTAGATGTCCTTTCACACGACTCCAACGAGAAGCGCTTCTATGCAGCGCCCGAGCGTTCAGACGACGAGTCGTTGGACGCTGTTGCACGACGTTGCTCTGTGTACAGTTTCAGCTATTGCTGTGAGCAGCTTTGATGTCACTTCTCTCTCTCTCTCTCTCTCTCTCATCTTATACTTTCCCCTCTTTGGAGATGTGTGTGACTGTGTGTGTAAGCCTATTGGCTTTTACTCAGCTTGTTTACCTTAGTGCGTGTGCTTTTTATCTTCTATGATTTTAGGATGTCTGTCTATTATGATTAATGTTCTTTGTATGTCTAATACTTGCTGAGGTTGGCGAGATGTTGAGTTTTTAAGGCGTGAAGGAACGGAATTAGGAATACGAGATTGGGATTTTTCCCGTCGACGTAGTCGTCAAAGATCGTCATGAGACGTTTGTGCTTATCGCGGGACATGTCATACCGACCTAGGGAGTGCATGAAGTCGTTTCCACATCTAGATAGCACTCGCAGAAAGTCCTTTCCAGATCTTGGGGATTTCAGCAGCGGCGTGCAAAGCGTCCGTGGGAAACCCAAAGGGAAGGTGCATAGCCCTTCTGGAATTTTTCCAGATGCTACTTGGCCACGTATCCCAAAGCAGGGCACGCATATTCCATTATTGGCCGTTTAAGTGTGTGGTAAACGTTTTCCCCTGTGGAGCAGGGAAGGGAACTGGTTGTGTTGACGATAGGGTGGAGGATGGACCTCTGGCACAGACCTTCCTGTGGACCTCGTGTATGTGGGGCTTCCAAGTAAGACGAGAGTCCAAGGTTGCCCAGGTACTTGGCTGTTCTGCGCCAGGGGAGTTGGGTTCCATAAAGGTGGAAGTGGAGGTGGCAGGGGCGTATGTTGTCTTCGAACACCGACTGTCCATATGGGATGAATCGCTGTTTGGCTGGTTAGCAACGCCATCTACTGGCTTTGCGTGAAGGCTCTATAGGAAGCACTGTTACGCCAGAGGTGACTCAGTTACGGTCGTCTCACGCCGAAGCCGGTGCAGGTTTTATTAGCCTTTTTAGTGATGAAGCAGAGAATGCACAACTTAGGCCAGGAATACGAGTAAAGACGAATGAGGAGGTGTACCATTAGGCTGTACAGGGTATTTGTAATTAAACTTCCGTTACATGAGAAGGTCCCCATGAGAGTGATCGAGGACAATGAAACTTTGTGAAATCATTAGTAAGAGCACGCAGAGGAGAAATAACGAATGAACTATTGAAAGAAAGAGAGGCTAACATTTACGTTACGTTTACGTTCCAGGTTACAAAATTTCTCAATGTGAGAACCATCTTCATCAACGACAGACTGCAACCAAAATGGAGATATCATTTCATAATTCTTATCAACAGTGGACAGTGGAATTTTCAGCTGTCCTGACACAACTCGTAAACGGCTTAAACTTCGTAAATTACGTCCAGCATCCACAGCTATGGCGACAGTAACTTCTTTATCAATTTGTGGTGCTGTTGGACGTCGGGCTTTTCAAGAAGCCAGTTAATTACGAAATCGCCAGATAACAAAAACTGTCGAATCACGTTCTTCAACCCCGGTACCGAAACAGAATCTTTCCGCGTTCCTTTAGTACGTCGAGGGTCACCAAGAGCAGTAGCGCTGTTGCTGTTGTTTTGATGAAACAGATTGACGAATATAGCCCTGCCCACCTTGTCCAGATAAATGGAGATAGAGTGCAGCTTTAATGCGCACCGACGCTTGTGTTACAACCTTAAAATCGCAGTGCCAGTACTGGCGCCCAACGGCAGGTCATGACACTAACACTACTAACAACGCTAATCCTGCAGCACACAGTCTGAATATCATTCCTATTAAGTTTGGTAACCCTACGGTAAATAGTTTTCCCTGTACAATAGCTCAATAAGCGAGAATTTGTTTATAACCATCCTGTATGTAGATATACCAACCAGTACTATCCTTATGTCTCTCTACTATGTTATTCTTCGTAAGGTGAACGAGCCCATTCTTCACAACCACCCTACCCGAGGAGCGATCGAAGCAAAGTAGAATGTGGCGACCAGTTGATGTCTCAACGAGACCCCACCCTCCACGGTTGCGTTTATTTTGTCATAAGATTATCTTAGGAAGAAGACTGAGCACCTAGCTGCCAGAACAACTGCCAAATTATAAGACTTTCACTAAGGGGCTGATCACGCAAAAAAACCTGACTGTAATTGATTACTAATAAACGATTCAGAATACCCAACTGAATCTTTTAAAATACACTGATGTCCACAATCAAAGTAACAAAGGGAAATTTTGCAAGGTTGCTTTTATTTTGCCACAAAACAGTATAAACAGGCGACAGTAAAGTAGAAACAATGTAAAAAATACAGAACGTAAACAACTGCAACATGCATAACGGTAGGCAAATGTGTTCTTTGTTTTTTCCAACTTAACCTATTGGCACACCCATTCCAACAACTGATTAATGTGCTCTTTATGGGGCGTGACAACCTCTGGCAGCAACCCATGTCTGCAGTGATTCCCCAACATGCTCTACGGGATTCAAATCTTAAGAGCGAGCAGGCCACAACGTGCGTGCAATATCTTCCGTTTCCAAGAAAACCTCATTCACCCGTGCTCTATGGGGTGGACCATTGTTGTACATCAATACAAAGTCTGGGCCCACAGAAACATCGCAACAACTACACATGAGGTCCCAAGAACTCGTACAGTTTCATGAAGAGTGGTCAACATAATCCCTGCCCACACTATTAGGGATACTCTTCGGTATCTGTCTGCTTCCACAAAGTTTGAGTCCCGAAAGCGTGTTCCACGTTTCCTCCAGATGCGAATCCCCACATCGGGATAGATCTGTGAAAAGAATATTAGCCCTCTCTTCCACCGTCCAGGTGGCATGCTGACGACTCCATTCCAGATGTTCCCTTCTGACAAGACACTTAGATACTAAAATGTAGACTTTCACGGCCGGAAATATCATGTCCATTATAATTATCCGGGCTGTTATGCCGTGGTCGGTTGATGAATTCTGTGTCGATTCCCATCGTTTCGTCTCCGACTGCGGGAGACATCTTCAAGGGGTCCGTAGCTCAATGGAAGGTCCAACACACCCACTGGCTCGCTACTGACTGAGCCAGTGGGTGTGTTGGACCTTCCATTGAGCTACGGACCCCCTTGAAGATGTCTCCCGCAGTCGGAGACGAAACGTTGGGAATCTACACAGAATTCATCAACCGACCACGGCATAACAGCCTGATAATTATAATGGACAAGACACTTAGAGGTACACTTACAGCAAGTCTCCGACAATAAAGGCCACTCTGCTGAAGCTTTCCCTACACCGTTTCCATCGGCACAACACATCCAGTAGATGCTTCTATGTCAGATGCCAGTGGCCGTGGTGCACTGTACCATCGTGCTCTTGCAGCCAAATAACCGTCCTCTCTTATGTCACATGTAGTCGATCCTACCCTGGTCCTCGGGATACACTTTCGGTCTCTACAAACTGTCGCCACATCCGACAAACAACAGAACGATTCACATTAAGCCATAGGGTCACATCAGAGTGCGACAGTCCTGCTTCCATTTTTCCTATGGCTCTCCACTGCAGAGAGCCTCGCAGGCGTCTTCTCTGTGCCATAGCGCGCCGTCTGTGACTGTGTACACTGCCATTTTGGATGTGGGACTACCCGACAAATAGCACCCCACCTGATGGCTGCCCTCACGTCATCGCTGGCGTGGTTGTCCCTTGACCGGAATGCCATCTTCCCTGCAGAACACGGTCGTACGGCCATCTGTTGACAGTTGGTATGATTACATCGTCACTTAGATACACGATGCAGATATGGCGGTAAGTTGCCTTCATTTTTTACCTTTTAGGTCAAAATGTCAATCTGAATATAATGCCAAGCCCGTTTTTTCTTCCCCACCTGGCTTCTGCGCCATCAGTGACGGTAGTCTGCCACTGATCACTGCAGCAGCGCGAAGGCTCTGTACGTCAGGAAGGCTCCCATTTAAACCAAAGTTTTGCCAGCAGAAGCGCCACTGAGAAGCGCTTCTCTGTGGCTCCGTGTGAAGAGGGCATCAAGCGTCATTGTACTTCGTCGTTTTCATGACGACAATTAGGGCCGTTCCTGGTTTTCCCGTTAACTGTTCATTTTCTCACCAGAAGATGAAGAGCAAATGCCGAGTCTCTCACGCCGTGTGGGGTAGCCGAGCGGTGTGAGGCGCCTTTCCACGTTAGGCGCGGCTCCCATGTTGGAGGTTCGAGTCCTCGCTCAGGCATGGGTGTGTGTGTTGTCCTTAGCATAAGGTAGATTAAGTAGTGTGTGTAAGCCTATGGACCGATGCCTTTTCACGTTTCGCGCTGCTCCCATGTTGGAGGTTCGAGTCCTCGCTCAGGCATGGGTGTGTGTGTTGTCCTTAGCATAAGGTAGATTAAGTAGTGTGTAAGCCTATGGACCGATGCCTTTTCACGTTTCGCGCGGCTCCCATGTTGGAGGTTCGAGTCCTCGCTCAGGCATGTGTGTGTGTGTTGTCCTTAGCATAAGGTAGATTAAGTAGTGTGTAAGCCTATGGACCGATGCCTTTTCACGTTTCGCGCGGCTCCCATGTTGGAGGTTCGAGTCCTCGCTCAGGCAAGTGTGAGTGTGTTGTCCTTAGCATAAGTTAGATTAAGTAGTGTGTAAGCTTATGGACCGATGCCTTTCCACGTTTCGCGTGGCTCCCATGTTGGAGGTTCGAGTCCTCGCCCAGGCATGGGTTTGTGTCTTATCCTTAGCATAAGTTAGATTGAGTATTGTCTAAGACTATGGACTGATGACCTCACCACAAATTTCCAAATTTTCTAGTCTCTCAGAAATTTGTATGATTTTATTCGTATCTGGGAAAAGCAGTCCCATTGACCTAAGGCAGAGGTCACTTGAAAGCCATTCTCCACGTGCCAAAAACAAATCTGTTGTCCCTTTACTTACAGGGTGTCCAAGTTCTCTTTATTTTGTACACTTGCGGAAATAAATAGTTATTTTATTGGCATCCCAGCTTTGAAGCTGACGAAAAGCGTTGACAGTGTGTACAATCTCTTTCTGTTTCAGTATTGCATTGTTTCAGTTGCGAAGCCATGGGTAATGTTAGTGTACACAGTTACAAAATGATCAAATTTGTGTGAAATCTTATGGGACTTAACTGCTAAGGTCATCAGTCCCTAAGATTACACACTACTTAACCTAAATCATCCTAAGGACAAACACACACATCCATGCCCGAGGGAGGACTCGAACCTCCGCCAGGACCAGCCGCTCAGTCCATGACTGCAGCGCGTCAAACCGCTCGGCTAACACCGCGCGGCACACAACTACATTTTAGAGGAGCGATTAGTGGCTTTTATGTGTCTGCGTGAACATCCTCAGACAGACATTAATAGGGGTAATGAATGAGTTTAGATATCGTTTTGCCAAGACCTTTGAACTAAGCAGTGATGGATGAAACTAAACAGGCTGAACGCGTAACCTAATGATCTCTTTATTCAAATTGTGACACTTATAAATTTCGTTTACTGTATTTCCCACGTGCAGTAAGCTAGAGGGTAAGTCAGCCCCTATTTCTAAATATTTATAGTTTATTTATTTGTGAACCAATTGTCTTAGAACTACCTTTTCGAGAAACAGCACTTCTTGAGATTGTGTTTATCATCATTTTAAACCTCCACATAAGCTCCAGAATACTCTACGTATTTTTAAACGAACTTGTACGTGAGACACTGCTACCTGCAACATGTCGACATGTTAGGTGGAACATTGCCTAACACATCGAATATTACTGCCTCCTATTTATTAAATTTCGGTGGTTTTCTCTTGCGAACCTCTTCCTTAGCGCACCTCCACCCGAAGAAAGAAACCGAAAGGTGTTCAATAAGAGCTGCGGGCCGGCCATTCGTATGCCAATCCAACGACCTGGGAAATGATCATGCAGACATTGACGAACATCATTTGCAAAATGTGCAGATGCTCCGTCCTGCATGAAGTGAGGCTGTTAGTTGCTCCATTGTGAAATGACTGATCACACGATCGTGCGGCGCTTCCTCATATCTTTCACCATTCATTGTGTTCCGCAGAAAGAAAGGACCAACAACTTCCCTTGACGTTACGCCACATAACACTGTCATCTTCGGTCACTCCTGTGTTTTTTCAAGACGTTCGTGGGGTTTTTGGCCGCACAGTAATGACAGCCTGTTTACAAATCCTCTAGTGTTGAAAACTGTCTCATTAGTCCACAGAATGTTTCTAAAAAGTTCAGGCCCATTTTCATCCCAACCCAAGAAAATTTATTCCAGCTCCATTATTCCGTCACAGACTTCACGAGACAACTGCTGCACATGATGCGAGATCTTTATTAAGAATCTATGCTATTGCATGATGAGAAGGATCACTTTCACGAAAGCCTTGACGCAGTGATTTCTTATGCCTCCTCCTGAACATTCCACGAACTCTGTCAACGTTCTCTGATGTCCTCGAAGTTGATCGACAAGTTAGCAGCCTGCCTATCCCCCTTGGAGCAAGAATTTAAAGTCAAGCGATGCACGTTCATATTTGGTGATAACCACTTTGCTGACAATGGTAACTGCATGTAAGTGGCACAATGAAAGGTGTCCATGGGTCCACCATTCGGTTTCGTCAAACATCGGATTTGGCCACATCACTTCATGTCGACTTCCAAGTTTTTTCATTTCTTCCGAGACCAACGAGTAGCAGTTGTAGTGTCAAAACTGCGTGGTGAAGCTAAACGTCACAGTTTCTGATTGTAGCAGAGAGCGACGATAACGTCAGAAGTTCCCCTCACCCTCCCCCAATCCCACCGTAAAAAACCAATCCTATCATTTACATTTTCGTTCGTCGTTTTCAGCAATCGGTTTTTGAAGAAGGGCATTTGGAAGAAATAGCACAGTAGCCGCGTTAAAATTTGTTTTTATACGCAGCTAGTGTGATATCGGAATTTTGTTATTCCATTCACACCGGCACCCTCCCCTTCTCCTCCTCTCCTCCCTCACAATCGGACTGCTTCTTCTGTGCCACATGTGCTTCCTTCACACGGCCACAGAGAAAGACTGGGGGGGAGGGGGGGTGACGATAGCTCAAAAAGTGTTGAGACTCCTTCACCCAGTGAAAGTAAAGATAAATTCCAGTACAGTTTCAAAAGGACAACTTCAAATTTTTACCGAAAATTGTGAAAAAAATAATATAAAATAAAAATATGGGCACTCCATGTTGGCATTTTTATATCGATATTTGTATGAAATATTTCACTTATATATGCCGATACTTGTTTGAAAAATTTCTATATATAGATATTTCATTGACAGACCTAGTACTCACAGTGGAGCAGCGGGTGTTCGTTGTGGAAAGCTGCGTGACAAGGAAGTCGTGGAAACGGTCAGTTTGCTGTGAAGTTTAGTGGTGTCAAATTGGAAGCAAAGAGTGCCACGCAACACTTAGTCCGAAAATCAGACAGGATCTATTCTGAACCATTGCGAAACGTACCTGCACAGCAAAAAATGTGGCGTTTAACAGAAAATGCTTCAGAGTCCTACCAAATCAAACCGACCCCTCTCGCAAGAGACCGCCAATTACATCGATCATGCGGACGAATACTCCACCTGGACTCGCACGTGCATCCCTAACAAGTGACTGTTGTCCATGCATTAATATCAGCAAATGCTCCTCAGCGCCTCCAGTCTTGTGAGTGGCTGTTCAGTGAGACAACAATAGTAGTAATAGTAGTAGTAGTAGAAGTACCAGTTTTATTCATCTGTAGATCCATTTTTACAAACATACAGGTCATGTCGAAATATTTACAAGTTTAGACCAATTTAAAATAAGCTAATTCGTATACAAATACATTTACAGACTTCTAGTTAGAGACAATCATTAGATTTAGCACTGGTATACAATACCTTCTTTTACAAATAACTTATTAAGTAATGTAATGCCATACTGCTCACTCATAACTCTCTATCAGTCACTACACACACTATACACACATTGCTCCATAGCACTTCACTCACTGCACACACACACAAACACACACGCACACACTGGTGATCTCTGGGCCATTGTCTGAACCGCAACTTCCTATTTGCTATCCTGAAAAACTGAGTCAGCATCCCTCTATAATGAGTGAGAGGTTGAGCTCAAAAAGAGGAAGAAGTGTTAGTATTGTGCTATGCATAGTTTGGGTAAGTTTTTCTAGAAAAGGGAAAAAGAAGGAAGAAACATAGTATGAAGGTGTTGTGTGGAATATCGGATGTTTTATAATCATTATTATTATTTATTTGTCTAACTTGCCTCTAAGGACCTGTACTCTATCTAAGTATTAATTCAGAGTATAAAATCGTATTGCATAACAAATATTCTTTAGCTGCCTATTTAAATAAGTGTATTTTTGCAATTTCATTAATGTCGTTTGGTAATTTATTGTACAGTTTTATTCCTTGGTAGAAAATGCTGTTTTCAGTTTTATGTTTACTTTTTCTTGATAAATGTAAGTTGAGTCTAGCTCTTGTTCCGTGGTCATGGACAGAGCTGTTTGTTCAGTAATTGCTAATGTTATTTTTGATGTGTACAACTGACTGGTAAATGCATTCACATGGATCAGTTAAAATTCCAAGTGTTTTTAACAGATCTTTACAATGAGCTCGACTACTGTTTTTGGTTATTATTCTTATGGCTCTTTTCTGTAGTTTGAAAATTGTGTTCGTATTTTGTGCATATTTGTTAATCAAAAAAGAATGCCACTTCTAAAAGTTGAGTGTACATATGAATAGTATTTAACTAAAAGACACTGATGATAGGATTCTAAGTTGAAGCCGGTCGCGGTGGCCCAGCGGTTCTAGGCGCTTCAGTCTGAAGGTTTTAAGTGTTTGGGCGGACTTCTTAATAATTTCTGTTATCGATCTGTTTTTGTGACATGTTGATACAGACATGCACCTTTTGGATATGCTTTTTCAAAGTTCAATATAAATAATGTGGAGAATTTAGAGAACTTCATGTTCACATTGGTTTCCTTATACACTTTATGCCAGGTTTGTTTTGCTACTTCTTTTGAAAAGTCTTTTATTTTGATTTCTGATAGATGTCGTTTGTAGGCTTGTAGTTTATGGAATGACTCGATGCCTGATTTTACTGTTGTTATTTGATAGCGATGTTCTAATAGTCCGAGATATTTTACAGCTACATCACATTTTTTCCTGTCCATATTTGTGGCCACATGGTCAGTTACTAATCCAGTCATTGTAGGAACCCTTGTTGTAGCATTGACCAGTAGGGACACACAAAACTTTGAATGATATTTATGAGGATGCTGCTGGATTCATTTATGATATTAGTGTTGATGTTAATGTCTCCACCCATAATTATATTGACCTTTGCACTTGAGACTATATCTAGAAATTCTGTTAATTTGTTGAAAAAAGTGTCCACACTACCACTGGGAGATCTATACACACACAATATGATTAATTTCTTGGTGATACCAAGCCCTGTTAATTCAAAAGCTGATATTTCAAAGTGTTTGTCTTCACTTAGTGCACTGAGGTCATGTTTTGATTTGAACTGTGTTCCTTTTCTGATATAAATGCATGATCCTCCAGCCCTTGAAGCAGTTCTGCAGGAAGAGTTTGCCCTATCATACTATGATAACACTACATGTAGGATTCCTGTGTCTGCCCACCAGTGCTCAGTAACGCAAAATGCTGTGCAGTTCAAAGAATGGAGCTCAGATTCTAGTAGCTGTATTTTATTTTTTATTGATTGCATGTCTCGATTTAGGACTGCTAAGTCTGTGAAATTCCCCATATTACTCTTTCCAGTTTTTTTGTTTTTCTCTGTGACATATGCTATGATTGATATTTGGAGTGTTAAAACCTGGCTTGTGAGTGATTATTTCAGTATTTTTTAAAGTGCTGGCGATACTCTTTTGAGAGGGGAACCTGTTGTCAGGATTTATCCCAAAAAAGACTTACTTTTCCTACCCATGACAATGGGTATTTGACCATGTGTGGCCTGAGATCCACCCCCTATACTTTCATGAATCAGCTGTACCAATCTTCCCTTCCCAGTCCAGTTTATGTGTAGGGGATACCTAGTGAAACCCCATCTGTTGATAGTCCCCACGGGCACCAGAGGAACATGAGCAAAGTTGCATGTCCTCAGAGTCATACCTAACCCCTCATTGAGTCGCCTCAGAGATTTATAATGGTGTGGTCCATCATGACGTCAGAACAGCTTAACAAAGTGTACGTTGGTGCAATGAGACAGGGAAGCCATCTTGTTCAGGTCACCACATACGTCATATGCCCCATCCCTGTCCAAACTCTTTCCTGCCCCACCCACTATCACTACATGGTCCTCTCTTGTTAAGCCATTACATAAAGACCCTAAGTGCTCTGTAACATGACTTAGCCCTGAATGGCTCCGACATCGATCTGTATTTGATGTCTGACGAAGCTTGGTTTCACCTGAGTGGTTATGTCAACTCACAGAATCACAGAGTTTGGGAAGTGGAGAACCGCATAACTTCCACGAAACTGCATTCCGTGGTCAGAAGGGTGGGGTTTGGTGTGCAGTGTCTGTACGCCTCACTGTAGTCCCATCTTCTTTCATCAGACGCTGATTGTGGAAAGTTGCATTTCCTATACTTTGAAACCATTTGTGGCAGCATTCCAACAGGATGGAGCAACTGCCGATACAGCCGGAAATTCCTTGCAGCACATTAACACAATCTCGCGCCCGACAGAGTTGTTAGCAGAGGTCAGTCTGGTCGCGGCTCTAGCTCGCCACACAGGTCACCTGATCTGTGAGCCTGCGATTACTTTTTGTGGGAGAGCCCTCAAGCTTAAAGTGTATCGCTAGAACTATTATAGCTTTCAATAACTGGAACAGAACATTTCGGACTTGGTTGAAACAATTCCACAAGTTCAGCTTCGATCCGCCTTCAGTAACTTGCTGACCACCACCCAAAAATGGCAATGGATGAATGATGGTCAGTTTCAGTATCTGCTGTAGCAAGGTTAGTACTGTACTTCCTTCCCTCTGCTGCGTTCCTTTGTTCCCTGTAACTCTGTTCTCTGGGCCACTTTTACTTAGCCCATTCTGTATATGAATTCTGTTTCCTAACCTCATCTCGCAGTTTGTTTAGGCCCTATTTTTAATTCTTATGTGCAGCGGAGAGCTCAGCTGTAGTCTTAACTTACCTCAAAATTATTGAATCACAAATTTTCATTAACTTACCAAGAACTACTAAATTTATGAAAATATACTGCCTCAAGGAAGTCCAGTGCCACAACATCCCTTGCCACCAGCAGACAAACGACTGTGGGAATGTGTTGACTACGATGCATCCAGAAACAATAACTAGCATGAAGTTCGTAGAACCAGAACCATCTGTTTGTGTAAAGGGGTACTGCGTCCACAGAGCCTCAAACCTCGATGGGTCTCTGTTAAGAAGAAAAGGGACGCACTTTCTGCGTATCCTGTGTACGTACTGGCACTGTTATTAAGCTTTATCTCACATGCATGACACATCACACCATACTTTTTTCCAAGATGTCCATAACACTTACTAAATCAAAGCTGCTATTTCTCAGTTACTATAATCACACTTTAAGCCAGTCAATGAATAGTCTCCCAAGATAACTACTACAATATCCTTAACCTACAGATAGCAGAGAGAACTAAAACTGTTATCACCTGGGAGTGTACAATATGCCACTATGACACACCAGTAAAAGAAACTCTGCAAATCCTTATCTGCTTAAACTTTATTCTTTTCCAGTAATCTCTAATTTCCAGTCTAATACACACAAGCTGGTCGTATTGTTGAACACAACCACCTGCTATAACTCTCATGCTGTATAACATTCAATGATAAAAACTGAAGTTGTAACAAGCCAGACATCTTACGTCAACAATCAGTACATTTTTCAGAGTTGTTAGATAGTTGTACCATGATGGTGACTAGTTTAAATATTTTTCTAACATTACACAATGACTCTTAATTATTTACTGTCTGCCAAAATAGCCCTCTAGGAACTGTACTTAACATCTTAATTCCTGGACCACTGAATCTAGCTGATCCTCGTGTTCAAACGGTAACAAATCATTAGTTTTCACGAAAATCAATTCCCTGCATGTCTTTTGTATATCTATCACATTCATGAACATTTCTTTCACTACAGCATCTCTATATAGGAATAATGTGTTTAGTCTAACTGGTACTACCTGTGTGGTTTCATGCCCAGTCAGTACATTGCTTGTGTTGGTCACCAACTCTAAGACACCTATTGACAAATTAGTACAGCTGCTTCTGTTTTGAGTAAGATTTCAGCTTGTGTTTTATTTGTTTCCTTATTACTTGTTTCACTGTTCCGTACATTTTGATCTGCTACTGCATTAACACTTTCACTTACTGTAGCAAGTAGCAAGTGGTTAGTAACTGGTTTGCCATCTTTACCTGCTGGTTTTCTCAGTGATCTCATTGGATACAACCCCCAGACCTATTACTGTGTTAACCATTTCATTTTGTGCTGCAGATGTTTCCAATTTGTCTGTGTTCATTAGCTGATATCTGTGCTCATAGTTCTCATTATGGACTACATCTTGGCGTATAACGTTATCCTCATTTTCAAGCTCTGCTGGAGTGGTTTCTGACTAATTTATGTTTACTGCCTGACAATTGTACTCGATGATACCAGAGCTTGGCTCGTCACTAGAAATTATTTCACCACTTTCAAGATTTTTCTCTACCTTCGCATTGAAATCAATAGTATTCCCTATCATCTCTCCCTGTTACTTAATACTCTCACAATATCTATTACAATCCTCATTTATTACTTTCCTTATTCCTCAATAACTCTTTAAACTAATTAATAATAAATAGTATTCTCTCGTCGTTTTCTAGTAATATTTCCTTCCTGTCCTTTATTACACCATTCTTGATTTCTATTACTCTGCTTAACCAGACCTGCACTGTTAACTGCATTTGTATAAGATGTACTCGTCCGTCAAACTTAAATTTGTTCTGTTTCATCATCATTCTCACTGTTTGATGGAGCCACTCCTATGATTTCTTTAATCAACATACTGGGCTCCTCCATGAGTTCCTTGTAACTCTCTTCTTAACATTTCTATACAGTTACCTAACCGTCTTAAAAATATGCTCCTCCTGTGTTCTAAAAATCTCATCTTCCCTTTTAAAATAATCATCAAATGTTACCTGTAACGTCTGTACTTGTTCGAAGAATCAGTAATAGAGTCAAAATGAACACCGGTGGTGTCTGACATATTGATTGAGCAGGGAATAATGAATGGTAACCACTAATACGAGGGTGATCCCAAAATTAAGGTCACGATTTTTTTAGTCTAAAGAAATGTTTATTTATAATAAATTGTAAGATGTTATAAAGCTTGAACATTTTCCTATTTTTCCACGTAATTGCCATTTCGATCGCTTCAATTTTGTAAACGCTGTAGTAGTTGTATGTCCATGTTATACCAGCCTGCCGTCTTGCTATCGAAGAAGCCTCGAACCTCATCTTTCACCTCGACGTCGTCATTGAAGTGCCTTCGACCCAGAGGTTCTTTCAACTTAGGAAACAAGTGGCACTCACTGATCGCTAATTCCGGACTACAGCATGGGTGGGTGATGATGTCCTGTTGCAGAAGATCTGCGGTTTGACAGGCGATGTGGGATCGATCACTGTCGTGGAGAAGCTTTATTCCCTAGTTCTACATTCCTCTTCTTCGATTCTCCACCGTCCACCTGATTTTTTTTATGTCTTCCAATATTTATCGACATTTATTGTTGCCCCATAAATCCTGAAGCCGACCGACAACATCCCCTTTTGATCTCAAAACACAGTTGACATGACTTTACCGGCAGACTGTATTCTTCTGAATATTCGAGGCTTGGGTGAATCGGAAGGTCGCCACTCACGCGATGGTTGCTTGGTCTGAGGTATGCGGTGGAACGCCCAGGTTTCATCACCCGTGACCAATGAATCCAAAAGGTTGTCCTGTTCACCTGCATAGCGTTGATGAAATTGGCGGCCCCAGCGCTTTGGAGACGTTTTTCGAATTAACCTCGTATTCTGCACTGTCAGTGAGTAACTATTGTACACAAATAACTGTTGAGACCATAGCTTGCTACAAAACATATCAGAGTATAAACAGAAGTATATAAAATACTAGCCGTGTTCCTATCTCATAATATA
The DNA here is from genome assembly GCF_023864275.1 of Schistocerca cancellata. NCBI lineage: Eukaryota > Metazoa > Arthropoda > Insecta > Orthoptera > Acrididae > Schistocerca > Schistocerca cancellata. The sequence goes on along the minus strand of NC_064627.1, from coordinate 108,770,420 downwards.
AACTCCCGAAAGAAGAGAATGGAAGTGTGTTCTGCAGTATGGGAAAAGCACCAGAACAAGTCTAACATCAACCATAAGTCACAGCCTAACTGTGTATCACTTCAGGCCAAGATCAATGTTCAGTGAAAGCAAAAACTTAAAAGACAACACCTCTCAAAAACATCAAGCAAGCTAAAGAACTTTTATACTATGCTGTCGCATGAAATTAGCTTTCTCAGTTACAGTGACTTCAGTTTTTAATAATACATTAAATACATGGGCAAAATATTCAGGGCATATAAACAGTCTTGTGCTGTAAATACAGTTGTAGAACCGAACTTTTCACGTAATTGCTTAGCCATAAGCTACTAATAAGATCGTGCCCCGATCTGCAAGGTCGACAGGTGTAACTATAACATCTGTAACTGCTCACATAATCTGATGTAACTCAAAACTGTTTTACTTAGAGCTTCCAATTACAGTCTCGTTCATGTACTGATTCGTACGTCAACGAATAACTCAGCTGTTCTCTGTCTTACTTATCTTTAGGAACACGAAGTGCAGAAGTGCATGTGCCAGAAACAAACCACTAGGTGACTAATAGTCTTATTTACTTTAAGCTACTTTGGCAAATGAGAATTTTGCTGCCTGTCCAAGACAATGCAGCTAGCTTTCCACGTGATAGTGTTAATCTCCCCCTGCTTTCTATTTCCATCTATTGTCGACATTAAACAATGTACAGTCCAAGTAATTAATAGGCAAAGACTTTTATGAAGATTTGAGATGAACGAAGATTAGATTAAACTTTCTAGTTTACTTAGCTTGCCATACTGAGATGGCTCCAGTTCTTCTCGTCTAGGGGTCTGATTCATGAATCTGAAAATCTCACATCAGGTCCTCACGGTTCGTTTGAACCAAATAAATCTTAAGACTGTTGCTGCAGCATTTTTTACGTAAATACATTTTCTCACGTTTTAGTATATGATACAGTATTTTGATTTTTTAAATTAACAAAGCTGAAATTAAATTTTTCGCACGAAAATACAAAAATAGTTCCGATCACATCAGAGGCATGCTTAAGACTCCCAAACTCTACGGAAATAAAAAAATTCCAAAGGGTTTACCATTTTTCTTAAGAAATGAATTTCTACTTGGTTCCGTTTCATTATTAATTTCTATTATTATTTCATAAATTAATCCACAAGTAAATGTAGTAAACAGTACAGGATTGCATAATTAATAACATAAATTTTAAATGTGCAAATAATTCGTAATTTCAAATGTTTCTAAAAAAGTTATTTTAACTGTACATTCAGAACGAGTATTTATCGATTATAGCATCGAAACTAAAATATTTTATGAAATAATTCCCTTTCACAAAGTTTTAAGTTGAAATATAACATACTGTGTATAAAATTATATGAAAGTTTTCAGAAAAGCAACTGAGTTAATACTGACCTGTCTAAAACTGGAAAAATAATACTGGTATCGACAACTATTATTGAGGAAAAGTAATGCTAGAGGAGGATGTCGAGATACAAGTGCAAGGTTTTGACAGTGCAGTAGTGTTACGATTTGCAGTCAAACTGTGAGAATAAACATTAGTGAAATGTTTTCAATTGAATGAAAGGATATTTTAATTTGATGCGGTATTCGGATCCCTTTAGTAACACAGATATAAATTACATTGACATAAAACTGTGATCTTTCTTTGCATTATCACAAACAATGAACATTGACTCAGACAAGCAGTACTTAAGATACAAAATAATTTCAACTGAAACTGCAGGGTGACGAATAATATTTAATATTCTGAGCACATAACCGTTATTTCACTCTGGATACCAATACGCAAATAGGGTTGAACAAAATGTAATCCTTCCACTAAGATACTTAACGTTTAACGCTTGCTACAGATAAGAACTATATTCGCGTCACCTTTCTTCCTAATATGTCGTCTCTCTATGCAATCATCTCAAATCGTTCTCTGCCCTCACCTGCAGACTTCTCTGACTCATGGTTATAATTCATCTACGCTGTACAACGGTATTTCCACATAACGCTTTATGACGAAATTAACATCATTGCACATCATACAAAACTCAGTTTCTTTCAACGCACAATATTTTATACTGAAATCTGAATATTCATTAATAAAGCGCTAGTTCACAGAGTAATCAGGCTTGAAAAAAAAATGCTAATGATAGACAGAACAGCACCACAAAAGGATAACCACAAGTAACATGTATCACATTAAGACGGTTAAATGTGATTTACAGCTAAATGTACAGAAGAAAATATAACTTTATGCCATATAATGTTCACCACGAACACAAGCAAACAAATAAACATTGCTGGATACACGGAAAAAATCCTAATATTTGTTGATAAAGCTAACACAGCGTTAACACAGATTGAAATAAAGGAAAAAATAAATGTAGCATGCCCTCGCTGCGAACATGATGGAAGTTTTTTTATCTGAAAGCAGTTTCGTGAGTCAGTTTCTCTACACGTTTTTTTCAGGCCGTTTCTCATTTCACCTCGCAAACAGGCATAACCAAATTGACAAAAACACTATATCCACTTCAGAGGCACTTTATTCGTAACAAGCATTTTGCATTTACTGTTTGGTTACTCATGAACTGATTTCTTCCTCTTCTTCTGTTGACTAGGGTTTCCGCTCTTTGTTGACCTCATTCGGTGTATGTATGGACCAACCGTTGTCCTACCTCTTGTGTGGTCTTCTGGGTAGTCATTTCCCCTACGGTTGCCCATGTTTAAAAATTTTAACTATTGCGTGGTCCTTCCTTTCCACATGATCCTTCGAATTTCTTTTTCTTGTATTCATTCATTATTTTATATCTTGTACTCCTCCCTGTTCCCTTATGAATACTTCTATTCTCTTATTCCACATGGCAGGTGGGTCTGTCTCAGCTACACCACTTCGATTGCCGTTAATTTTTAGTGTACCTATTTCGCTTCCGCTCTTTTTTCTGCAGCATATATAACAAGACGCATCGTTCTCTTATATATTTTTCTTTTTCCCGCGCCTGTCATAAATCTGTTTCTCCACGCACAATACTGTGCTCATCGTGAGAATAAACCTGATGTGAGCATTTTCAGTGCATACTTCCGCGCTTGCCTGAATCTCATTGATGTACGATAATAAGCATCCGTTTCATACTGTGCGTTACACGTACATCGACTAAGCGATAAGACGAGAGAACAGCTTTACCGGTGCATTTTACTCGGCTAGCATAGGCCGGCCACCTGGTCCAACTAACTTGCAGTGATGTGAAGAGCTGCATTTAAGACGAAAAAAAGACGAGCAGAGAAACGGTATAGCCTCGAATATCATGTAAGTTTTGAACAGATGAAATAATATTTGTCAAAACTCCAGCAAAACTGCATACTTCATAGGGGACCGGACGGTAAACATCAAGTCTCTCCTTCTCAGCTAACATAGCATTGTAATTAAAAACAAGAGTCAACAAAATTCCTTACTTAACTACAGGATAATTTTTCCGCGCAAGCTATGTGCGACTGTTGATGTTGTTGTGGTCTTCAGTCCTGAGATTGGTTTGATGCAGCTCTCCATGCTAATCTATCCTGTGCAAGCTCCTTCATCTCCCAGTACCTACTGCAACGTACATCCTTCTGAATCTGCTTAGTGTATTCATCTCTTGGCCTCCCTCTACGACTTTTACCCTCCACACTGCCCTCCAATGCTAAATTTGTGATCCCTTGATGCCTCAGGACATGTCCTAAGAACCGGTCCCTTCTTCTAGTCAAGTTGTGCCACAAACATCTCTTCTCCCCAATCCTGTTCAATACCTCCTCATTAGTTACGTGATCTACCCACCTAATCTTCAACATTCTTCTGTAGCACCACATTTCGAAAGCTTCTATTCTCTTCTTGTCCAAACTGTTTATCGTCCATGTTTCACTTCCATACATGGCTACACTCCATACAAATACTTTCAGAAACGACTTCCTGACACTTAAATCTATACTCGATGTTTACAAATTTCTCTACTTCAAAAACGCTTTCCTTGCCATTGCCAGTCCACATTTTATATCCTCTCTACTTCGACCATCATCAGTTATTTTGCTCCCCAAATAGCAAAACTCCTTTACTACTTTAAGTGTCTCATTTCCTAATCTAATTCCCTCAGCATCACCCGAATTAATTCCACTAAATTCCATTATCCTCGTTTTGCTTTTGTTGATTTTCACATTATATCCTCATTTCAAGACACTGTCCATTCCGTTCAACTGCTCTTCCAAGTCCTTTGCTGTCTCTGACAGAATTACAATGTCGTTGGCGAACCTCAAAGTTTTTATTTCTTCTCCATGGATTCTAATACCCACTCCGAACTTTTCTTTTGTTTCCTTTACTACTTGCTCAATATACAGATTGAATAGCATCGGGGACAGGCTACAACCCTGTCTCACTCCCTTCCCAACCACTGCTCCCCTTTCATGTCCCTCGACTCTTTATAACTGCCATCCGGTTTCTGTACAAATTGTAAATAGCCTTTCGCTCCCTGTATTTTACCCCTGCCACCTTCAGAATTTGAAAGAGAGTATTCCAGTCAACATTGTCAAAAGCTTTCTCTAAGTCTCCAAATGCTAGAAACGTAGGTTTGCCTTTCCTTAATATTCCTTCTAAGATAAGTCGTAGGGTCAGTATTGCCTCACGTGTTCCAACATTTCTACGGAATCTAAACTGATCTTCACCGAAGTCGGCTTCTACCAGTTTTTCCATTCGTCTGTAAAGAATTCGAGTTAGTATTTTGCAGCTGTGACTTATTAAACCGATATTTCGGTAATTTTCACATCTGTCAACACCTGCTTTCTTTGGGATTGGAATTATTATATTCTTCTTGACGTCTGAGGATATTTCGCCTGTCACGTACATCTTGCTCACCAGATAGTTTTGTCAGGACTGGCTCTCCCAAGGCCTTCAGTAGTTCTAATGGAATGTTGTCTACTCCCGGGGCCTTGTTTCGACTCAGGTCTTTCAGTGCTCTGTCAAACTCTTCACGCAGTATCGTATCTCCCATTTCATCTTCATCTACATCCTCTTCCATTTCCATAATATTGTCCTCAAGTACATCGCCCTTGTATATACCCTCTATATACTCCTTCAACCTTTCTGCTTTCCCCTCTTTGCTTAGAACTGGGTTTCCATCTGAGCTCTTGATATTCACACAAGTGGGTCTCTTTTCTCCAAAGGTCTCTTTAATTTTCCTGTAGGCTGTATCAATCTTACCCCCAAGTGAAATAAGCCTCCACATCCTTATATTTGTCCTCTAGCCATGCCTGCTTATCCATTTTGCACTTCCTGTCGATTTCATTTTTGAGACGTTTGTATTCCTTTTTGCCTGCTTCATTTACTGCATTTTTATATTTTCTTCTTTCATCAATTAAATTCAATATTTCTTCTGTTACCCAAGGATTTCTACTAGCCCTCGTCTTTTTACCTACTTGATATTCTGCTGCCTTCACTACTTCATCCCTCAGAGCTACCCATTCGTCTTCTACTGTATTTCTTTCCCCCATTCCTGTCAATTGTTCCCTTATGCTCTCCCTGGTTTAGTCAGTTTATCCATGTCCCATCTCCTTAAATTCCCACCTTTTTGCAATTAATCTACAGTTCATAACCAATAGATTGTGGTCAGAGTCCACATCTGCCTCTGGAAATGTCCTACAATTTGAAACCTGGTTCCTAAATCTCTGTCTTACCATTATATAATCTATCTGATACCTTTTAGTATCTCCAGGATTCTTCCATATATACAACCTTCTTTTATGATTCTTGAACCAAGTGTTAGCTATGATTAAGTTATGCTCTGTGCAAAACTCTACCAGACGGCTTCTTCTTTCATTTCTTAGCACTAATCCATATTCACCTACTATGTTTCCTTCTCTCCCTTTTCCTACTGTCGAATTCCAGTCACCCATGACTATTAAATTTTCGTCTCCCTTCACTACCTGAATAATTTCTTTTACCTCATAATACATTTCATCAATTTCTTCGGCATCTGCAGAGCTAGTTGTCATATAAACTTGTACTACTGTAGTACGCATGGGCTTCGTGTCTATCTTGGCCACTATAATACGTTCACTATGCTGTTTGTAGTAGCTTACCCGCACTCCTATTTTTTTATTCATTATTAAACCTACTCCTGCATTACCGTATTTGATTTTGTATTTATAAACCTGTAGTCACCTGACCAGAAGTCTTGTTCCTCCTGCCACCGAACTTCGCTAATTCCCACTATATCTAACTTTAACCTATCCATTTCCCTTTTTAAATTTTGTAACCTACCTGCCCGATTAAGGGATCTGACATTCCACGCTCCGATCCGTAGAATGCCAGTTTTCTCTCTCCTGATAACGACGTTCTCCTGAGTAGTCACCGCCCGGAGATCCAAATGGGGGACTATTTTACCTCCGGAATATTTTACCCAAGAGAACGCCATCATCATTTAACCATACAGTAAAGCTGCATGCCCTCGGGAAAAATTACGGCTTTAGTTTCCCCTTGCTTTCAGCCGTTCGCAGTACCACGACAGCAAGGCCGTTTTGATTAATGTTACAAGACCAGATCAGTATCATCCAGACTGTTGCCCCTGCAACTACTGAAAAAGCTGCTGCCCCTCTTCAGGAACCACACGTTTGTCAGGCCTCTCAACAGATACCCCTCCGTTGTGGTTGCACCTACGGTACGGCTATCTGTATCGTTGAGGCACGCAAGCCTCCCCACCATCGGCAAGGTCCATGGTTCATGGGGGGAGGATGTCCGACTATTGCAGGAATTTCATTATTAAGCTAAATGCTGATGTAAGTAGGCTGTTTAGGTTCTTATATTGGTAACGCCGCCGCCACGTAGCGCTCTCTGTATGAAAATCACTGGCTATGCTGTGTGCAGTCTGTGGCTAGTTTGCATTGTTGTCTGCCATTGTAGTGTTGGGCAGCTGGACGTGAACAGTGCGTAGCGTTGCGCAGTTGGAGGTGAGCCGCCAGCAGTGGTGGATGTGAGGAGAGAGATGGCAGAGTTTTGAAATTTGTAATACTGGATATCATGAACTGCTATGTACATTATGACTTTTGAACACTATTGAGGTAAATACATTGTTTGTTCTCTATTAAAATCTTTCATTTGCTAACTATGCCTATCAGTAGTTAGTGCCTTCCGTAGTTTGAATCTTTTATTTAGCTGGCAGTAGTGGCGCTCGCTGTATTGCAGTAGTTCGAGTAACCAAGATTTTTGTGAGGTAAGCGATTTGTGAAACGCGTAGGTTAATGTTAGTCAGGGCCATTCTTTTGTAGGGATTTCTGAAACTCAGATTGCGTTGCGCTAAAATTATTGTGTGTCAGGTTAAGCACAGTCTCGTATACAATTCTTCAAAAGGGGACGTTTCACTGAAACCAGCAAAGGCATTACAGTAAGTTGTCTAGTAATTTCTGAACTCCTATTTCCGAATCCGAGATATATATTTCAGTACTGGAACTGTCATCCGCTACATGTATAACGAGTAGATCACCAGCCGAATTCACGAAGCCAACCAAACGCCACATTTTCTCTTGTTTTTCTATGGTACGCCGTTCCGTACCCTGCCAGCCTTATGTATGACATGTGACAAAGCTTCTTGCATTAGTTCCAGCACCTGTAGCAGCTTAAATGCCTCGTTATTTCTTGCGACAAGTGTCGTAATTAGGCTCCAAATCAGTTCTGTTGGGTTCATAGCAATGGTACTGTGGCAAGTGTAAACATTCAGCCTTTGTATGGTGTGCTCTATGCCGTAGAGCTATTGTTTTCCGTGTTCTGCAACGCTTATCGCTTTGTCTCGTGTCAGACCGCATCTATGGTATAAAACAATTGACAGACTCAGAATAAAGATTATCTGAATTTTTATTTTTATCCTAAAAGAGTAATTTATGTTTTCTTAATTTAAAGAATGTTCGGCAATCAAGAATTTATGATTGCAATGAAAATTGGAATTTGTGTGCAATATGTAATTAGAAGGAATAATATATGTATTTTTTGGAATAATTATGATTAGTATGTGTTAATTAACTTATATTTGATGGATGTTGTACGTAAAAGATGATGGTATTCTAAATTCAAAGAAAAAAAGAACGAAGCGAGATTTGAACCAGCAGTCATTAAATTATCGCCCAAGATGATTCTACCACGCTACTTATTCAGCTATACATGACGTCTGCAATGCCGCCTTAAATTTATCAAAGAGTCTTCTCGGAATATTTCGAAGTCGATTTTTTCTGTAAATATGTGAAAAAGTTTGGCAACAATCAGTTTCTCGCCACTTTATAACGGTGTCGTAAGCGCTTGTTTCGCTACGGAGCCACTTTCACACTGCGCATCAACCAGTCGACATTCAGAGCACAACAGAACGGAGACTGCTACTGTACTCGATTTTTGAAATAAAAACTAGATAGCAGAAGTATGATTAATAAAAATGTTGATGGGCATTGATACATTAGAATACCTAAAACTTTCATTCACCTTAAAGTAATAACAAGGTAAATTATACATTAGAAGGACCTTCTTTCAAGAGCGTGACGACAGCAGTATACGTGTGCTACCGTTGCTGATCAGTCATCGCTTTCGTGTTTGTTTACCTAAGGTTTAATCTTATGATAAACGAAGTATACTTTGCAGGCAATCGGCTACCTGATTTCAGTAACTTAATGTTTTCCTTTCTGCAATTCACAGTACTACAATAGTCAGGGAATAAGCAGAGGTGGTAATATAGGAATATTGCATCACCTTTTTAAGCAAGGCCATAGTGGACCTGTTATGAAGTGTCACGTTTGTTGCTGTCTCATGTGGATGACTGTGATGAATGTGAGTAGAGTGTACTGTAGGGTTTGTGTTGTTATGAATGAAGCGAAGGGTCATAGCGAAACACGGTGCCGGTACAAAGCCTACTCCTCTCTAATGGCACCAAAAGAGTCGCCGAGATTAATGTCCCCATCGGACAGACGGATCGCCACCAACAGTGTCGCTTCTTAAGACACCGCGGAGAAGTTTCGAAAAATTTTCCACCACCATATTTCGAATCAGCCTTGGTCCGAGTCGAGCACCACACTCCAGACTATGTTTCGACGGTCCTGTTGGGCGATTTATGTGGACGGAAACATGGTCTACGCGATATTGAACATCTATCCTAGACTCTGTATCTTTTCACAGATGGTTGTGGGACATCTGCCATTGAGTATAGAATCTCAAATTAAACACCTTTCAGCCGTCTAAATTTCCAGATTGTTATTTTATTGGGCTACCAGTTGAGTCGATGTATTACCCCATCTTCAGGCACCCAGACCGACCGACGTGTAGGAAGATTCCCATCTTTGGTCCGGTCAAAATAGGGGCCAACAGTCAAAGGCTGGTACCCGTATATCATTGAGACAGCAGTCACTTAAAATCAATGACTGAAGACGGCGTAATATATCGCCGAAATTGGTAGTCCAATTTGGAAATTTAAACGGCTGAAAGGTGTTTGATTTGACATTCAATCTATCCTAGAAGCTGAATACCCAGTGCCTAGATTCTTGGGTAGTCTACGATATATGTATGCTATGACCTACGCGTCTTGCATTCATTATCAATCCAGATTCAAAGCCAGTTAGTTAATACCGTTCCCACATGCGCACCACAGACAGCATCTAGCCGCAACTCTCTGACGTCATACGCATTGCTTCTTTAAATGTATCAATCCTTCTCGTGACTTTCGGCCACTCAGATTCACTTAGTTAAAGGATTAAAATCATGGATACCTTATTCTACCTTCTTTGCATTCCAAAGATATTTACAAACTTACTGTTAGCCAATGAAATTTCGTTCCCATCGTCAGCGTTATCTTTCAGAACTGACCATTAACCGTTTACCTTCTGTCATGTCTTAATGTCACACACAGGGCAAGTGATACGAAAATACGGTGACCGAAGAGAAATCGGAGTTGTAAACACCTCTGACGTTCTAAGAAGCAGTGCTTGTTCACATGAATGAGGAGCCTTCAATGGGAACAGGACCGTTGTCCGCTAAACGATGGGTGCGCATCGCTTTGTGTGGGAAGTAGTACTGAAATTGCAGCTTTTCTGCTGCAATTCACGGAACATGCAGACTCTGCCTCCTGTTAGCTTCAGACCTCACATCGGGCCATTTTTTGCTGCAACGCTGTTTAGTCGATCCTATTTATACGTCTTGGACGAAAATTATGTTCATAGAAGATGGAATGTTCAATAGTGCCAGTACCTACGTACAGGACATTTAGAATGCCAACGCTCCAGAGAGGACTACATTCGATACAAAGTTGCAATGAACTTTCTGACTGACACAGTTTTTGACTGGTTAATATACTGAACATATGGACTCTATTATAGAATGCAGCTACGGTTCGATATTCAGTGAACTTCGTAGAGACGTTCATTACATAACGGGCACTAAACGATTAATCTTTAATTTCATTCATTGTGGTATCGAAGCAAACAGTCTGATGATGTCATCATGAGGAAATCCGTCCCGTATCTGAAAAGCTTGCTGTGTTAGACAATGAACGTTTTTGGGTGGTGTGAAAGCATATTTGTTCCAGTCGCATCCCAGACATTCTGCAAGGGAGACAAATCGGTGGCTTGAGAAGTCAGACAAAGTTCCTTTCACTGTTCAAGGCGTTTGTGATGCGAACAGCGGTGTGGACAATTCCATTGTCTGTCGGTAAACGCTATTTGGTACCCTGGTCAAGAAAAGTATCACAGCTGCATGTACTATTCTTGGCACATACTGGCGGGCATTCATCCTTCCTTACAGCAATTACCTATTCAGTCCTGCTGTCATATCGACTACTTACTCACACGATATTCCAAGAGCTGGAGAGGTACAGATTTCGGAAACCTCTGGTTCCTCCTACCTTTCACCAGATCGCCTACGGACGCAGCCTTTGGTGTGACCGCCACTAAGAGAGACGAGATTCGTCACGAAACACCTCAGAATGCCAGCAAATATTCCAACTGACTCTAGCTCGCGAGTGAAAACGGTGAAAGACGTATGGCAACTCGAAATCCACATCCGGTTTCGAATACTCTCCCAACGGTTCGTGGAGCTTATTGCAACTGATATCTATCTATTTGTCTATTATTCAGAATGATTCGATCAATCCCATGATGTGAGATCTGAGTTTTTATCGGAAATGTACAAATACAGGGCTATTACAAATGATTGAAGCGATTTCACAAATTCACTGTAGCTCCATTCATTGACATATGGTCACGACACACTACAGATACGTAGAAAAACTCATAAAGTTTTGGTCGGCTGAAGCCTCACTTCAGGTTTCTGCCGCCAGAGCGCTCGAGAGCGCAGTGAGACAAAATGGCGACAGGAGCCGAGAAAGCGTATGTCGTGCTTGAAATGGACTCACATCAGTCAGTCATAACAGTGCAACGACACTTCAGGACGAAGTTCAACAAAGATCCACCAACTGCTAACTCCATTCGGCGATGGATTGCGCAGTTTAAAGCTTCTGGATGCCTCTGTAATTGGAAATCAACGGGTCGGCCTGCAGTGAGCGAAGAAACGGTTGAACGCGTGCGGGCAAGTTTCAAGCGTAGCCCGCGGAAGTTGACGAATAAAGCAAGCAGGGAGCTAAACGTACCACAGCCGACGGTTTGGAAAATCTTACGGAAAAGGCTAAAGCAGAAGCCTTACCGTTTACAATTGCTGCAAGCCCTGACACCTGATGACAAAGTCAAACGCTTTGAATTTTCGGCGCGGTTGCAACAGCTCAGGGAAGAGGATGCGTTCAGTGCGAAACTTGTTTTCAGTGATGAAGCAACATTTTTTCTTAATGGTGAAGTGAATAGACACAATGTGCGAATCTGGGCGGTAGAGAATCCTCACGCATTCGTGCAGCAAATCCGCAATTCACCAAAAGTTAACGTGTTTTGTGCAATCTCACGGTTTAAAGTTTACGGCCCCTTTTCCTTCTGCGAAAAAAACGTTACAGGACACGTGTATCTGGACATGATGGAAAATTGGCTCATGCCACAACTGGAGACCGACAGCGCCGACTTCATCTTTCAACAGGATGGTGCTCCACCGCACTTCCATCATGATGTTCGGCATTTTTTAAACAGGAGATTGGAAAACCGATGGATCGGTCGTGGTGGAGATCATGATCAGCAATTCATGTCATGGCCTCCACGCTCTCCCGACTGAACCCCAAGCGATTTCTTTCTGTGGGGTTATGTAAAAGATTCAGTGTTTAAATCTCGTCTACCAAGAAACGTGCCAGAACTGCGAGCTCGCATCAACGATGCTTTCGAACTCATTGATGGGGACATGCTGCGCCGAGTGTGGGAGGAACTTGATTATCGGCTTGATGTCTGCCGAATCACTAAAGGGGCACATATCGAACATTTGTGAATGCCTAAAAAAACTTTTTGAGTTTTTGTATGTGTGTGCAAAGCATTGTGAAAGTATCTCAAATAATAAAGTTATTGTAGAGCTGTCAAATCGCTTCAATCATTTGTAATAACCCTGTAACTTAGGGGGGACACAGTGTAAAAACCAGCGCCATCACAAACCAAAGATGACCGCGTCGTCACAAGTTATAAATAGTGAAATTAATAATCAACAGGTGAGGTAGCATTAACCCCGTCCCTTTGTTTTTGACAAGAGAGAGAGAGCAGGATTCCATTTACAATTTAAACAATAACCACCATCTCTATTTAAAAGGTTGCTTGCTAATTTAATATCAACGGCTTTCTTAATACCACTATCCCAATAGCTGGAAGTACATGCTGGAATGGCCGTGTTGTTTTGTTCCATAGAATGACGGGTACCAAAATAGTGTTCTGCAGTGGTTGATTTGCCTGGCTGGCGTAAGCGTGTGTGCCACTTATGCTCAGTACACCGTACCTCCACAGTCGTCGTAGTCCAACCAATATATGGCATACCATAACTGCAAGGAAAACGGCGGACACCCGTCTTACGCAGAACAAGATCATCCTTTACGGAACCTAAAACGACTCTAATCTTAGTTGACGGTGAAAAGATGCACTTTACTTCACATCATATTTCCGCAAAATACTACCAATCGTGTCGGAATGTTCCCTGCGTAACGCATAAAGGCCGTAGATTTTGCTGCCACCTCGGTATTATCATCACTATTCTGGAGCGCAGTAGGTCGATAGCGCAGAGTACGTCTCATATTCGTTTCACTATAACCATTCTGACGAAAGTTGACTTCGAAATGAGCTAAGCTGACGATCTCTCAGGGACCGAGATGACATGGGCCCTGTGAACCAAGATACGAAGTACCACTTCACGTTGAGCCGAATGGTGACAACTATCAGCCTGCAGATACAAGTCAGTGTAAGAAGGCTTCCTATAAACCGCATGTCCCAACGTACCATCCCAAACTTCCTCCTGAGTAACATATCAAGGAAGGGAAGACAACCAACCTTTTCCCCTTTCATCCTGAAACAAATTTTCTGATGGATTGAATAGAGCTGTTCTAAGAGGCCGTTGAGGTTCTCATTGCCATGAGGCCAAATTACAAAATTGTCATCTATACAACTGAAAAACAAGCTCAGGTTTCAAAGCCGCTGATTCCAAGTCACATTCTTTCTCGAAGTCTTCCATAAAGAAATAAGCTGTAATAGGTGACAAAGAGCTTCCCATCTCAAATCCGTCTGGCTGTAGAACTGGTCACTGATTAAAAAGTAAGTGGAAGGCAGAACCAAACCTAGCCTCAATCAACTGTAACGAATCAGACAAAGGAACAGGACTGAGGAGAGCGACCACATAAAAAACATAATAGAGTAACGCATTTCCCCTAATCGACAAACGAAATACACCGACTTCTTTATGTGGTACTCGCACCGACCTACTACGTGGCTCAAAGAGTAGCAATGTGTTTTGCTACACGATATGTTGCAGCAACAGTGTTACTCGCAATCCTACAGAGAAGAACCCCTTCTTTGTGAAGCTTAGGCAGGCCATATAACCTAGGGGAGCAGGACAATAGAAATTGAGACTCTTGATAATCTCCTACAATAACGAACTTTCTTCATGAGTCTGTTAGCCTTTCACTCAACACTTTTTTGTGTGATCAGCAGCGATCCTGCGACACGCTGAGTGAAAGTAAAGCAGGCCTCTCAGCTGCTGTGAAACTGCTTTTGGGCGGACAATCCACAGCCAATACACGACATGCCTTTCTCTGCAACATCCCCAAAAAATGTGTTGAGTATAGCAACACGGAGATAGATTCTGGTATGCACTTCCAGCCACTGGGATAGTGTTATTGCGGAAGCTGTTTAAATTAAATTAGTAACCGTATAATTAGAGGTGGTGTTTTTTTAACAAAAATTCTGCATGGAATCCTACCCTCTCCCTTGTCAAAACACAAGGTTTATGGTACTTCTCCTGTTGATTATTAATTTCACTACCGATATTTTCTGGCGGTTGTCATCTTTATTTTTTGATGGCGCTAGTTCAGATGGTTCAAATGTCCCTGAGCACTTAACTTCTGAAGTCATAAGTCCCCTAGAACTTAGAACTACTTAAACCTAACTAACCTAAGGACATCACACACTTCCATGTCCAAGGCAGGATTCGAACCTGCGACCGTAGCGGTCACGCGGTTCCAGACTGTAGTGCCTAGAACCGCTCGGCCACCCCGGCCGGCGATGGCCCTAGTGCTTACAATATATGTGACTGTTATCTTTCCGGAGTTCTATGAAAATAGACTACTCCTGCATTACCCCTATTTGACTTTGTGTTTATAACCCTGTAGTCACCTGACCAGAAGTCTTGCTCCTCCTGACACCGAACTTCACTAATTCCTACGATATCTAACTTTAACCTATCCATTTCCCTTTTTAAATTTTCTAACCTACCTGCCCGATTAAGGGATCTGACATTCAACGCTCCGATCCGTAGAATGCCAGTTTTCTTTCTCCTGATAATGACGTCCTCTTGAGTAGTCCCCGCCCGGAGATCCGAATGGGGGACTATTTTACCTCAGGAATATTTTACCCAAGAGGACGCCATCATCATTTAATCATACAGTAAAGCTGCATGCCCTCGGGAAAAATTACGGCCGTAGTTTCCCCTTGCTTTCAGCCGTTCGCAGTACCAGCACAGCAAGGCCGTTTTGGTTATTGTTACAAGGCCAGATCAGTCAATCATCCAGACTGTTGCCCTTGCAACTACTGAAAATGCTGCTGCCCCTCTTCAGGAACCACACGTTTGTCTGGCCTCTCAGCAGATACCCCTCCGTTGTGGTTGTACCTACGGTACGGCTATCTGTATCGCTGAGGCACGCAAGCCTCCCCACCAACGGCAAGGTCCATGGTTCATGGGGTCAAATAGGGTTAGTGCAGGAGTAGGTTTAATAATGAATAGGAAAATAGGAATGCGGGTAAGCTACTACAAACAGCATAGTGAACGCATTATTGTGGCCAAGATAGATACGAAACCCATACCTACTACAGTAGTACAAGTTTATATGCCAACTAGCTCTGCAGATGACGAAGAAATTGAAGAAATGTATGATGAAATAAAAGAAATTATTCAGGTAGTGAAGGGAGACGAAAATTTAATAGTCATGGGTGACTGGAATTCGAGTGTAGGAAAAGGGAGAGAAGGAAACATAGTAGGTGAATATGGATTGGGGCTAAGAAACGAAAGAGGAAGCCGCCTGGTAGAATTTTGCACAGAGCACAACTTAATCATAGCTAACACTTGGTTTAAGAATCATGACAGAAGGTTGTATACATGGAAGAACCCTGGAGATACTAAAAGCTATCAGATAGATTATATAATGGTAAGACAGAGATTTAGGAACCAGGTTCTAAATTGTAAGACATTTCCAGGGGCAGATGTGGACTCTGACCACAATCTATTGGTTATGACCTGTAGATTAAAACTGAAGAAACTGCAAAAAGGTGGGAATTTAAGGAGATGGGACCTGGATAAACTGAAAGAACCAGAGGTTGTACAGAGTTTCAGGGAGAGCATAAGGGAACAATTGACAGGAATGGGGGAAAGAAATACAGTAGAAGAAGAATGGGTAGCTTTGAGGGATGAAGTAGTGAAGGCAGCAGAGGACCAAATAGGTAAAAAGACGAGGGCTAGTAGAAATTCTTGAGTAACAGAAGAAATATTGAATTTAATTGATGAAAGGAGAAAATATAAAAATGCAGTAAATGAAGCAGGCAAAAAGGAATACAAACGTCTCAAAAATGAGATCGACAGGAAGTGCAAAATGGCTAAGCAGGGATGGCTAGAGGACAAATGTAAGGATGTAGAGGCTTATCTCACTAGGGGGAAGATAGCTACTGCCTACAGGAAAATTAAAGAGACTTTTGGAGATAAGAGAACCACTTGTATAAACATCAAGAGCTCAGATGGAAACCCAGTTCTATGCAAAGAAGGGAAGGCAGAAAGGTGGAAGGAGTATATAGAGGGTCTATACAAGGGCGATGTACTTGAGGACAATATTATGGAAATGGAAGAGGATGTATATGAAGATGAAATGGGAGATACGATACTGCGTGAAGAGTTTGACAGAGCACTGAAAGACCTAAGTCGAAACAAGGCCCCCGGAGTAGACAACATTCCATTGGAACTACTGACGGCCTTGGGAGAGCCAGTCCTGACAAAACTCTACCATCTGGTGAGCAAGATGTATGAAACAGGCGAAATACCCTCAGACTTCAAGAAGAATATAATAATTCCAATCCCAAAGAGAGCAGGTGTTGACAGATGTGAAAATTACCGAACAATCAGTTTAATAAGCCACAGTTGCAAAATACTAACACGAATTCTTTACAGACGAATGGAAAAACTAGTAGAAGTCGATCTCGGGGAAGATCAGTTTGGATTCCGTAGAAATACTGGAACACGTGAGGCAATACTGACCTTACGACTTATCTTAGAAGAAAGATTAAGGAAAGGCAAACCTACGTTTCTAGCATTTGTAGACTTAGAGAAAGCTTTTGACAATGTTGACTGGAATACTCTCTTTCAAATTCTAAAGGTGGCAGGGGTAAAATACCGGGAGCGAAAGGCTATTTACAATTTGTACAGAAACCAGATGGCAGTTATAAGAGTCGAGGGACATGAAAGGGAAGCAGTGGTTGGGAAGGGAGTAAGACAGGGCCGTAGCCTCTCCCCGATGTTATTCAATCTGTATACTGAGCAAGCAGTAAAGGAAACAAAAGAGAAATTCGGAGTAGGTATTAAAATCCATGGAGAAGAAATAAAAACTTTGAGGTTCACCGATGACGTTGTAATTCTGTCAGAGACAGCAAAGGACTTGGAAGAACAGTTGAATGGAATGGACAGTGTCTTGAAAGGAGGATATAAGATGAACATCAACAAAAGCAAAACAAGGATAATGGAATGTAGTCGAATTAAGTCGGGTGATGCTGAGGGAATTAGATTAGGAAATGAGACACTTGAAGTAGTAAAGGAGTTTTGCTATTTGGGGAGCAAAATAACTGATGATGGTCGAAGTAGAGAGGATATAAAATGTAGACTGGCAATGGCAAGGAAAGCGTTTCTGAAGAAGAGAAATTTGTTAACATCGAGTATAGATTCAAGTGTCAGGAAGTCATTTCTGAAAGTATTTGTATGGAGTGTAGCTATGTATGGAAGTGAAACATGGACGGTAAATAGTTTGGACAAGAAGAGAATAGAAGCTTTCGAATTGTGGTGCTACAGAAGAATGCTGAAGATTGGATGGGTAGATCACATAACTAATGAGGAAGTATTGAATAGGATTGGGGAGAAGAGAAGTTTGTGGCACAACTTGACCAGAAGAAGGAATCGGTTGCTAGGACATGTTCTAAGGCATCAAGGGATCACCAATGTAGTATTGGAGGGCAGCGTGGAGGGTAAAAATCGTAGGGGGAGACCAAGAGATGAATACACTAAGCAGATTCGGAAGGATGTACGTTGCAGTAGGTACTGGGAGATGAAGAAGCTTGCACAGGACAGAGTAGCATGGAGAGCTGCATCAAACCAGTCTCAGGACTGAAGACCACAACAACAACACATGAAAATAGAGGTTTTAAATTCCCTTGCATAGCGCTTATTTCCTGCACCTATACCCTGAAAATGACATGGTGGTCTGCTGACGAAACATCAGTTGTTGTGGACGACGTTATCCGGTTGCAATCCCGAATGTCGTCTGAAATTCTACGATGTTCTCTATGTATCCCCCTTTTGAAAGGTTCCATGCCTATCCTTGTTGCTAAACTGCAGTCAGTGCACTACTGCCAACTGTTTATGTGAACTATGTGTATGACGCTCCCATGTCACTCACGTTAACCGTTCGACCTTAAGTGCGGAAGACAACGATAAATCCCACGTGCACATTTCGTATGACTGGTGTTTTGAGATCTTCACCTGAGATGTTGCAGTAGTGTTAACACACCCGAGAGCCATGCTCGATGCCTCAGGATGGCTTTTTTTCTGTACTGAGAATAACCTCTTAGAAGCATGAAATATTAATGAAGATATCCCACGGGGATGGGTGGTAGCGTTCGTTCAAAGTGCTCACGGTGCAGCATTTTCTACTTCCCCAGCCACAGATAAACGATATTACCGTACAGGGGCAAAAAATCGATAGTGGCTACCCACCTCCTACCTCCTGCCACTCGAGCGTTAGGAATAGAACGTAAAAATTTGAAAATATCGATTTTTCAAAAATATGTTTATTTTGCAGCCTACATCTTTCTGAATACATAAAAGATACATATTCGAGGAAATGTAAGACATGTTATTTGGTCTACAGTGTGCCAAAGAGCAGTGCCAAACCTCTTCACACATCATTCTTCTATCGCACGTCGATTTCGGTCTGTGGAAATCAAGCGTGTACATTGTGTAATGGAAGCAATCAAGCCTATTCGCAGTCGGCAGGTTTGACATCCAAACCCCTTAAAAAAAAAGACTCACAATTAATACTGTGTGGAATTATTTGTGACCGGGAGAATAGAATTCTTCAGAAAATTTTCACTCTTTGTTGTCTGTTAGCTAATAACTGTCTCTTGTGCGACATAAAATTAAATATAGGAAACAAAAACCCAGTAAAGACATGAGACAAGCAAGATAATCCTGCTACAGCTTTACACGGCCTGTTTTCCTGTCTGCGACAGAACGTGACACTCCGTCAGAGCTCTTCAAAAGTTTCGCTACATTTAAAATAAGATTGTCGTTGTCCAATACTGAAAAAGCTGTTAACAGAAATAGTACCCAAAACTGGTGTGGTTTCTCGATTTGATTACGTCTATTTTGCCACTGTCTACTAGGTAAACGAAACAGACCTTTCTAATATTGCAACAGTTGTACCACACTCCAAACAAGCCAGTCTGTTTGACACAATTGATCATTTTTATCTACCTCATTTACATAAATAACACGACAGAATGTAATTTACGAAGTACCAACATCAAATGCCTAATACGTAAGTAAAAAGTTTTATTTTTGGAAACAGTTTCATATTAAATTCATTTGCTCCAGTTCTCAAGCATGATATCGAACAGTAGTAGTAGTACGAAATTTTTATATAAATTTGTAATCGTCATATTCTCCCATATAATTTTCGTGTTGTCCCCGTTTTTCTCCTTCGTCGTTCTAGCAAACAATGTTTTCATCACTAATTCAGTACCTATTCCTGCCATTGTTAAAACTTATTGTCCGATTAACTTCATTAACCCTGCCAGAATCGCCGGTTCAGTTATCCAGCGTTTATTCACCGGTTAGGCGTGGTTACGTGTACGTACAACACGTTTTCCGCGCTGTTCCCAGAATATAACTTAAGCAGCTGATAACTGGGGATTGTACATCTGGCCCTTAGTAGTGCAGCTAAGTGGTAAAAAGTTTTTGTCAAAATTTCAATTTCTTGGATACACCTATAAGATAATATGTAATCTTTCTTACCTGTTATTCCTATTAGCCGTTTATTTCGTGTCTGGTAGTCTGAATCTATGGATTTCGCTAATATTTATAACAACGCTTATAATTCGTACAATCAGTCAACCACATAAAAAAACAGTGTTCGGGTTTATTCGGCTCAGCTCGTATAGCCCCGTCCCCTTTTGTCTACGGGAAAGTGTTACATTTCTTGATGCGACGTGGACGTGCATAACCTCACATACGTTATGCACGTATTCAAAAGTTAGCTTTCGATTAGTTCAGAAATCAACTTACAATGTGTTCAGAAATGTTAAAAATCCAACAGCATTGCTTTTCAAAATCATATGAATAATTCGATAGAGCAACGTGTGCTGGATGCTAGTTGCTTTTTGGAACAAGGTTTTTTTTCTCCAAGAATATGAATTTGGCTACCCCGGTTTGCCGCCCCCGCCCTTCCTACATCCGGGCCTCCTATTTCCCTCTGTTTATTGAGGCATCTGCTCTAATTGTACTGAAGTGCACTACTTTACTCTGACCGCATAACGTACATCACCTTCGTTTGCGTATGTGGTTGAAACATAATATAGCCCCAGCTCAGTTTAGAGGTTACGTCAGATGTTCACCGGAAAGTGGCTAAGTCCCGATCGTGAGCGATTCGTTCATCTTATCTGACCTAGATTTCTTCTTCCATTGGGTAATCATGTGAAAAGTCTTGTAGACTAAACACATCATGAGACTGAAGAGGAAACTCTGGCAAGAATTGCGGTTCCTTATGATTTGTTAGAACAAGTAAGACATAGCTCTGTGCGACAATTACATGTCAGCATAGGAAATGGGGAACTCCATTACTTAAGCATTCTTCTGCATGTAGCTTCTTGAGGTGGTTATGCGGAAAAATAACTTATTACTAGAATGTGTCTATTGGAACTCACGCTATTGTCAACAGAGAAAACTTAAATTTCGTTGTACCATATTTTCGTTAATATTTTTCAACTCAGTTGTTCCTAGATCAGGTTTCTCATCTCACATTAATATATTTCCAAATTGTCCCTGTGTCATTGTAGATTTACAGTCTAACAACATTTTTGTGGGTGTAATTTTCTTCGATGTTATAGTTCACTTGAAGTACTTATGTTACAGTAATCCTTTAACGTCAAGGTCTATGGCTGGCAAAAGGCTCCACTGTGTGTAAAGGGCGTGAATTTTGCAATTCGTGATCTTTGTCTAAACTCGTGGGAAATACACGTGCCGGCCGCGGTGGTCTAGCGGTTCTGGCGCTGCAGTCCGGAACCGCGGGACTGCTACGGTCGCAGGTTCGAATCCTGCCTCGGGCATGGGTGTGTGTGATGTCCTTAGGTTAGTTAGGTTTAAGTAGTTCTAAGTTCTAGGGGACTTATGACCTAAGATGTTGAGTCCCATAGTGCTCAGAGCCATTTGAACCATTTTTTGAAATACACGTCACCAAAAGCAGATTATGTAGCCACACACAAACTGCTAGCACGCTATGCCAGAACATGATAACTATAGTGGAAACTGTTGTGGCGTAGCAAGACAGCCACACCACTCGGAGGTAGCCGAAAGGCACGCTAACTAATGCAGACGGGCGTGAAGTCTGAAACAGGATAACTATTGAATGGTAGCAAGAAAAGTACGTAGTTGCTTGATACTTAACTTTTATTCTCTGATGAATACAGCGTTCTTCTTGAGACATTTATACTATAACTCTCAAAGTAGGTAAGGCTAATGGCGCCTTGCTAGGTCGTAGTCATGTGCTTAGCTGAAGGCTATTCTAACTGTCTCTCGGCAAATGAGAGGAAGGCCTCGTACGTCTAGTCGCTAGCAATGTCGTCCGTACAACTGGGGCGAGTGCTAGTCCGTCTTTCTAGACCTGCCATGTGGTGGCGCTAGGTCTGCAAGTACTGATGGCGGCGACACGCGGGTCCGACATGTACTAATGGACCGCGGCCGATTTAAGCTACCACCTAGCAAGTGTGGTGTCTGGCGGTGACACCACAGAAACTATACTCAGTTACAGATAAGACACGCCAAATCAATTTATTTGAAATCTCATAATGGATGTCAAGTCAGGCATTTATTCCTCTTCTGCAAGGGATTCCAAATCACTCACAACTGACAAGACGGCATACTAAAGGAAGAATAGTTTGTTACGTCTCATCGCTATATCCGTTTTTTATACAGCTCGCAACAATTCCAACAATCGTAAAAGGTCACTACCGCGCCAACACCAATAAGTCGGGTTGTCGGAGACTTAGGAACTGAAACATGATATGCGAATCGTGTACATACTATGTATTGTATGTTTGCAGCTATTTAGCCATTTTTATGCACACATTTCAGGGTGTCTGTTTTATTTTTCCATAATTGTATCAGTTCATAGTAGCATCTACATTTTTCTGGAGTGCGTGGGATGTAAAATTAAGGTCTATCACACTTGTTCAGCGAATAAACCTCAGTTTTTTAACATCCCTCTTCCCCTGTGACACAACTGGCTGATTCACTGTAGGGCCAAGTTCTTTCCAGCCAAATATCAGACGTTCTGGTAGCGAAGATAGGTTGTCCAAATTGGGGATATTTGGGCAGGAAATTCCAGTTCTGGCTTTTGTCTCACAAACAAGGGAGATAACCGCCTAAATCGTCGGTCAGAGTCAGTGAACGGAAATACACTGCTTCTCATTAAAATTGCAATACAAGGAAATACAGCAAATAAGATAATTTTCTTTGCTGTGCCAGTACGCTTTTGTAGGATGAATACTATTAATTTAGTACGTGATTTGGGCCATGAAATGCGCGAAATTTAATACACAGAGCTGCTGCCTATAGTAGCAACAGCGCTTGTAATCCAGTTATGCATCGACTCGAACTTAGCTTCGATGACAGATACGCTGTTCCTTCGCTGCTTGCTTAACGTACAGATTGAATAATATTGACGATGGGCTACAACCCTGTCTCACTCCCTTCTCAACTGTTGAGTCCAACTTCTTGAAGAATGAGATGGTTAGTAATAATACAGTTAATTAGAACACTCTGTGCAAGTAATTATTAATTATAACAACACTTATATTAGTTCGCCAGGCTTGGCTATAGCTACGAAATTTCACACTTCGACCTGCAGTTCATCACGATTATTCACCACGATTACTGAGTGGAGGACTGATACATATTCAGAGTAGCCGCACAGTGGCTTCACTACAGTCACTAGAAAAACAGGTTAGTACACACTTGTTGACAGTGGACCTTGACGAAATGTCACGGTTGGTTCTCTGCGTTTCCTCCTTGTCTGTAGCGCGTTAATTTTGAAATTCTCGCTTCGCGCTCTGCTGTTTTCTTACGCTAGCCAGAGAGCGCTGTGGCGTTGCTGCAGCCGGCTGCCTGCCGTGTTTGCGGGAGAGCGTCGGTCGGGAGTAGGGACTCTTGACTGCAGACGTCTGGGAGAGTACAGGAGGCCACGCCGTTTTGTTGATGTTTGGCGTGACTCGTGTCAGGTGTGATGCATCGTTAAAGCCGTGATAGTAGCCAATGTCTTGGTCGCAGGTGGATCCAAGGGGATGAGGCCAGGTTGTCCATTGAAACCGTTATCCTACGGATGTCATCGGACTTAAAGTAAGACGTTAGACCATTATTTGCGTCATTTGCAAGAAACTGGGGATTCCGGCGTCTGCAGTAATTCGGCAAGATTATTTGTTTCGTCGGAACAGTTTATTTAACGTTCACCTTATGCTCGTGTTCTCCTTGTGTTGCTTGCGAGTGTAAACTTGACCCTCACCTTTGTCTGCTGATTTTGAGTGCATCGTCAAATATTGAATCCAAGTAGTGACTTTCAGTTAATTAGCTGGAGTCTTTCTTTCCCCGACACGATACGTGTTAAATCGCAAAGTAGAATTGTAGACCTTAACTGGCTACCTCCTTTGCGTGGCATCAATAACAGAGCCTAACCTGTTAACTAGTTAAGACTTGTTGAAAACAAAGGCGTTTAAGTATGTTGTTTTAAAATATTATCTGAAATTGTGTCAATGATTTATGTTGCGCTAGCTGATTCTTGGGTATGAACGGAAGTGTTGACACGTCTGCCGTGTAAGGGAATCCTGCTAGTTTTAATTGTTTTGGAAACTTTAGTTGAGAGAGAAACCAGTGTGCTTTATTCCTGCCTTGGGTTAAGGCTATATTAGGGCTCTGGCATTTGTACTGCAAGCTGCAATATCATCCTGTTGATTAATGGTTGTTTTGTCCTCAAAATAGGTGTTTGCGCTGAACATGCTTTGGGCTGATCATTTCGCCCCTCAGCATTATACTTAGGTTTGCGCTGAGTGTTCAGTCTATTGACTGTCCCTCGTGAGCTACATCGGTAGTGGTCAACCTGTCATCAGTTGATTTCTATGCTGTAGTTAGTACTGGTTCCATTACCTTCTGACCAGGGTTCTTGCTCGGTGTTTGTCTTTAAATACGCCTCTAGATTGGTTACCGTATGTTGTGGTTAGCTTAAATTAATGACTGCTCAATAGCCCAACACAGTTTTCCGGCCGTCAGAAGCCGTATATGTGTTATTTACTCCTTTATTGTAGTCAATCCGTAAGCATGCTATTCTTATTTTTGTTACTCTAGATAGCGATTAAGTTGTCATTTTTGGGATGTTTTCATGGAGTGCGTCTCCTTTGAGTATAGATTTGTCAGTTTCCAATTTATTGCTTTGCCACCAGTTTTTAATAGTGCTTATGCGCATATATATATATATATATATATATATATATATATATATATATATATATATATATATATATATCGGTGGAATCTAAATGTTTTTTATTACTATTGAGCTGTACTTAATGTCATACTGTAAAGAAAGGAACTTATTGGAGGTTAACTGTCGCCGTAAGGTGTTGTGGACGGTGCAATATCCAAGTCTAAGGATTGTTATAGTGTACATATTAGCACAAAATTATTCACCTTAATGTTCTAGTCAATGTGTAAACTTGCTACTTATTTCCTCTTTAAATGGGTGTGTCTGTCTTGCTGTTATAAGTGATTGTTTCATAACCAGTTCCTTAACCCTCCTACGCGCATATTTATATCTAAGACAGAACTGAAAACTGTATTCGCCTGTTGAACTTTAAGTAAAATGCAGAAAACTGAATCAAGTGTTTACTATTGGTCTAGTGCTATTATCTGTCAAGTGTAACACGCGACATCTTCTTGGTCTATTATCAAGTGTTACAATAAATGCAAATTGCAGTGAAGTGATGGGCTATTTCAGTTATTCCCGTGATTTCCTATCTCCGCATATAGTATTTAATTCTTTGATGTAAGACTGATTAAGCCTTTGTTAGTGGAAGTAGGGGCGCGTGTTCCAGATAGAGTCCTTATTGCGCTGGCGCGTACACGTAGTTCACAGGAGACGGAAGTGTCTTCGCTTCCCGACGGCTGACACGGACTATTTTACGGCGAGAAGGCAGCACAACTAGATTTCTCCGTCAGGAGCTTCCTGGAAGTGGGCAGGATTCGACCTCGAGTAAAACTACAAGAAATGTATTCGCAGATGCGAATATGGACAACCATCAGGTATATAATGGAATTACAACAATGAAAATTTGTGCTGGATCAGGACATTAACCCTGATTTCCCGTTTATCGCGAGCGGCCGCCTTACCATTTGATTAACCTAGCACGGCTCACTGCCAGAGCCAAACTTCCATATGTCGTCAACCATGTGTCAGCAACATGCGCGGGTACATCCATTATGTATATTTCGGCACAGGGGAGACTTTTACTTGAAAGTGGCTTGCTCGGTGTTGGCGGATGAATACGGGATTCCACTACCTGTGTTATTCGAAATTACGATGGCCGAGCGGTTCTAGGCACTTCAGTCCGCAACCGCGCTGCTGCTACGGTCGCACGTTCGAATCCTGCCTCGAGCATGGATGTGTGTGATGTCCTTAGGTTAGTTAGGTTTAAGTAGTTCTAAATCTAGGGGACTGATGACCTCAGATGTTGTCTCATAGTGCTTAGAGCCATTTGAACCATTTTTGAATTACCATGCAATGTTGCTTCGGAATATCACAGGCACTGCAATATCGTATTTATCTGCCGACACTGGGCAAGTGACTTTCAAGTAAAAAGTGTACGGAAATATACGTAATGGTTCGACGAGTACAGGTTCTAGACGTATGGTCGACGACATATGTATGTTTAGGTTAGGCCGTGAGTCGCGCTCGGATAACCAAATGGTAGGGCGGCCGCTCGCCATAAGCGGTAAATTCGGGTTCGTATCCTTTTCCAGCCCAAAATTTTCAGTGTCGTCATTCGATTATACAGCTGATGGTTGTCCATATTCGCAATTGCGAATACATTTCGTGTCCTCCTGAGCAGTACCTGTCCGAACATCCGAATGGTAGACTGTTACCTTTGGAATACTTTACCCTAGAGGACGCTATCAACATTTAACTGCATGCCCTCGGGAAAAATTACGAGGGTAGCTTGCGCTTGCTTTCAGTCGTTCGCAACACCAGCACATCAAGCCTGTTTTGATTGATGTACAAGGTCACGTCAGTCATTCAGTCATTCAAACTGTTCCCCCCTGCAGCAACTGGAGATCCTGCTGACCCTCTTCAGGAACCAAGTGTTTGTCTTTTCTCCCAACAGATACCCTTCCGCTGTGGTTGCACCTGCGGTACGTCTGTCTGTACTGCTGAGGCAAGGAAGCATACCCCACCAACGGCAACGTCCGTGGTTCACGGAGGGATGGCTTCCTTTATTTATTGAAAGTTGACTGTTTCTTTCCCTCTTTTTCTCGGTAAAAGGACCGCCATGAAAATTAGCTCGTTAGTTCCTGGGAAGGACTTCGCAATGAAAACTGATCTGTCATCATAAAGCGAAGCAAGTTATGCGGGATTATCACCAACGAAACAAAACAAATTATAATTTGCTTCGATCAAGGGCATGCGGAAATTAAATGGAAAATGTATGCAAATCTTCTATCACGGATCGCATGACGCAATTAACATGAATAATAGCAAAATAACAGACCTGGGAGAGGTCGAATTACGTCTCAGTAGCTTGTGCACAAATTAATCCTGCTGTTAAAGGCATGCATGCACCATCGTCCCGTTATGACGTCTGCATATCTCGTATCTGACTCTTAAAGATTGCTCTCTGCACGCAATGGTGATTAATCCCAAACTCCACTTCGACCAGGGACCGAATCCTGATGCCAAAGTGACGAACGAGAATGTGCCTTTAGCCACGTAAAAACAGAGGAACGCAACAGAAACTATGCACTCAAGCCATATAAAACCGCATATTACGATTCATTAGCTTCTTATTAGTGCCAAAAACTCCTCGTATACAACGTTCTTTTATGGTTCTTGAACCAAGTGTTAGCAATAATTATATTATGCTCTGTGCAAAATTCTACCAGGCATGGTTCGCACCACGTCTGGTGGTGGAGGCGATACTGTGGATTGGACAGTCTGTAGATTGGAAATAAAGCATCGAACTCTCAGAAGCGCCAGGAACTGACCGCAATAACATTTAGGGAAACAGGAACTTTCCAAAAATGTGGGCGCCTCGCAGCAGGCTGTCGTTTCCTGGTATTGAGACGCAGAGGAAGCCTTCTGCTGACCTAATGGTACACTGCCGAACACTCCATACTCACTCCATTCCTATAATAAATCGAATAACTTTCCTCTAACACCAAAAGTACCAAGCTCAAACAGTAAACGATCAACCGTAATCTGGCTGAAAGAAAACTTGGGAAGCGATACGTGACGGTCATGTTATGTTGTTTATGTGTATACGGAGCAATTCGATGAATCGTCGACATGTACTTTTGTCGCTACCAGTCACCACTTTTGAGTTACTTCTCATACGTAGCAAATGTAATAATGCGCCTTGCTGCAAGAGTTGTTGAAGCACCACCGTATCTTCGTTTCTAACAGCATTTCGCTGTCACAGACTAATCATTGGCTTGGAATGCCTACGTCCTCCATGCTTTGCACTCGCAGGCATTGGCACGTGGCAGTTCGGTCTAGTCGCAGTCTCAAGGTCGTAGGAGTAATAACGATGTCCTGAGAATTGTGTGGTATGGGTTAGAGCGCTCGACAATTTTCCCAAGAGAGTGCAGAACTGAAATCGGATAATAGTTTCGAAGAACATTCAGATTCTGTTTTGGCATAGTTTGGGTAACTAACAGGACAGTGTTTTCTTCAGACTGCCAGCGATATAGTAACGACATCAAGGCGTATTTTCCTACCTTTCACTTCAAGGCTTTTTCCACATTCATTAAGCCTCTTTAGAGCTCCTCAGAAATTTCGCTTTAATCATTTGGTTATAAGTTTCGTGATATTATCCCTAGCGTTCCGTAATACGAGTTCCCTGCATCAGCATAGAACGTAAAAGAAGATAGCGGATGCGAAGTTCTGGTAGATATAACGTGAATAAATAACGAAATAACTGTGAAGAAGGAAGAAAATTTGGGGAGCTGAGAATATGAATGTGCATCATACAGCGAGTCAAAAGAGGGGAGCGACAGTTGTTGTAAATTTAACACTCGGATTCAGAACTTATTAGCTGATATTTGTCTTGGATTCAGCGAAGGGAGATAGTGCATTCTGGGGTAAGGATCATTGTCTCTGTAAATTACTCCACCGTTGTTAGACATAGCATAGTACTTGTGTAAATTTTGGAGTATTGCACTAAAATGATAATATTATTTGTTAAGTGCATATAGAAGCGAAGAATCTTTTTTTTTTTTTTCCCCAGTGGTTTTCATCATGGTGCACGAGGGAGCCGCAGTTGCCTCTCTATCTCACACAATAACATAATGCTTTCTGTTACAAATTGTCACTATCGACAAATCTTCAGCATTTATTCACTATTAACAACATTACAATTTGAGTGTCCCGCACAAGCTTGCAGTGGGCAACCTAGTTAGCAAGTTCGATGCTTCTGTTAATGCTAGCTGTACACGAAGAGTAACGGTATACTCCGTTGCATTTTTGAGGGCAACTAGAAAGGAATTATTCCCTGCCTTAAGTATCATCAGGTAAAACACGAAATAAGAGTTGACCTCTTAGATGCATCCAAACTGCAGATCCCTACCGGAGCACTGTTGGTGTGTTACCCGTAAACACTTAAGTGAAAATGAACTGAAAAAAGCATTATATAATTTGAAGCAGTTCTGAGCAAAGATAGGATCAGAACGACAATACAATTTTTTTAGTTTTATCGAAAGAAGGTCTCAGCCATGAAATCATACCTATTTGAAGCTCAGAAAAAGACCCACATTTTTCATCGTACGTTTAGTTGCTCTCATAAAAATCAATCTTTTATGAGAGCATGGCGAAATTTTCTCGACCTGGGACACATTGGGGTTAATATGAACTACATTTTTTAAAATTATTTTGCTACATGTAGTGCCGTAACGTGAGTAAAATGCCAACACTGTCTGCCAAATAGTTGCGTCTCAGTAGGTTTCTTTCTACTGCGCTCTTGGAGTACGTGGATACACTGTATTTACATGTTGTAATACATTTATCATCACCACAAATATACTCATACTTAGTGAACATAGTAAAGTAAGAGGGAAATTCAGCGCTAATGATGCTACAGTTAGTCACGACCGAAGAGGTCTGGTGGTACCAGCCATTACCTGCAGAGAACAAGTTTTCGGATTCAGGTTCTGAATGAGTCCATTCGTTTGAGTAAAGAGCGACTGTGCTGACATTTGCTTATAGTATCCTTGAAGACTGCCTACGTGCAGAAACTGTCACTATGGATGGCAGCATCGAGAGACACACAATCTGATATTACGCAATCGGCGGTTAATGATATCTGAAATAGTTGAATCTACATCTACATCTACATCCATACTCCGCAAGCCACCTGACGGTGTGTGGCGGAGGATACCTTGAGTACCTCTACCGGTTCTCTCTTCTATTCCAGTCTCGTATTGTTCGTGGAAAGAAGGAATGTCGGTATGCCTCTGTGTGGGCTCTAATGTCTCTGGTTTTATCCTCATGGTCTCTTCGCGAGATATACGTAGGAGGGAGCAACATACTGTTTGACTCCTCGGTGAAGGTACACTCCTGGAAATTGAAATAAGAACACCGTGAAGTCATTGTCCCAGGAAGGGGAAACTTTATTGACACATTCCTGGGGTCAGATACTTCACATGATCACACTGACAGAACCACAGGCACATAGACACAGGCAACAGAGCATGCACAATGTCGGCACTAGTACAGTGTATATCCACCTTTCGCAGCAATGCAGGCTGCTATTCTCCCATGGAGACGATCGTAGAGATGCTGGATGTAGTCCTGTGGAACGGCTTGCCATGCCATTTCCACCTGGCGCCTCAGTTGGACCAGCGTTCGTGCTGGACGTGCAGACCGCGTGAGACGACGCTTCATCCAGTCCCAAACATGCTCAATGGGGGACAGATCCGGAGATCTTGCTGGCCAGGATAGTTGACTTACACCTTCTAGAGCACGTTGGGTGGCACGGGATACATGCGGACGTGCATTGTCCTGTTGGAACAGCAAGTTCCCTTGCCGGTCTAGGAATGGTAGAACGATGGGTTCGATGACGGTTTGGATGTACCGTGCACTATTCAGTGTCCCCTCGACGATCACCAGTGGTGTACGGCCAGTGTAGGAGATCGCTCCCCACACCATGATGCCGGGTGTTGGCCCTGTGTGCCTCGGTCGTATGCAGTCCTGATTGTGGCGCTCACCTGCACGGTGCCAAACACGCATGCGACCATCATTGGCACCAAGGCAGAAGCGATTCTCATCGCTGAAGACGACACGTCTCCATTCGCCCCTCCATTCACGCCTGTCGCGACACCACTGGAGGCGGGCTGCACGATGTTGGGGCGTGAGCGGAAGACGGCCTAACGGTGTGCGGGACCGTAGCCCAGCTTCATGGAGACGGTTGCGAATGGTCCTCGCCGATACCCCAGGAGCAACAGTGTCCCTAATTTGCTGGGAAGTGGCGGTGCGGTCCCCTACGGCACTGCGTAGGATCCTACGGTCTTGGCGTGCATCCGTGCGTCGCTGCGGTCCGGTCCCAGGTCGACGGGCACGTGCACCTTCCGCCGACCACTGGCGACAACATCGATGTACTGTGGAGACCTCACGCCCCATGTGTTGAGCAATTCGGCGGTACGTCCACCCGGCCTCCCGCATGCCCACTATACGCCCTCGCTCAAAGTCCGTCAACTGCACATACGGTTCACGTCCACGCTGTCGCGGCATGCTACCAGTGTTAAAGACTGCGATGGAGCTCCGTATGCCACGGCAAACTGGCTGACACTGACGGCGGCGGTGCACAAATGCTGCGCAGCTAGCGCCATTCGACGGCCAACACCGCGGTTCCTGGTGTGTCCGCTGTGCCGTGCGTGTGATCATTGCTTGTACAGCCCTCTCGCAGTGTCCGGAGCAGGTATGGTGGGTCTGACACACCGGTGTCAATGTGTCCTTTTTTCCATTTCCAGGAGTGTATGTTCTCGAAACTTCAACAAAAGCCAGTACTGAGCTACTGAGCGTCTCTTCAGCAGAGTCTTCCACTGGAGTTTATCTATCATCTCGGTAACGCTTTCGTGATTACTAACTGATCCTGTAAATGATCCTGTAATTCGATAGGAATTTACAAAGAAACTTTCTTAGTGCGTTTCAAGTGAAGAATTAATTACGAAAAGATTTCTGCAAGATGGTGATGTTACCAAGTGAAATATCTAAATATCGTTTCGCCAAAGCTTCGAGAGAATTAAGACAATAAAATCTGTTTTGCGAGCGTAATTGATTCTATGCTTAATACGGTGGCTTCACGGGTCCACTGTAGAAGCCACACACCAGGAAAAGAGACAGGTGCAAGTTATAAGGCCTTTCAACAAACCGAAAACGTGATCATTAGAGTTTTCCAAAGGGCCAAGAGGTTTCTTCATCTATAAAATGTAGTACAATAACTGATGAGGTGGTAAAATTTAGTAGGTGAGTTGAGGCATGTAGTGTTAGCAAAATATTACATTTCAGAAGGAAAAGACGTCGAAGAATGGAACTTTACGAAGCACGATTTGTTGGAAAATCCACACCGGCTTTGGGAGCCTCTAAGGGCTGTTTGGTCCCACATATATAGACCAACAGAGACGTACCATTCTGCCACAAAGAAACCATCGTGTTTCGAAGCACCTACGACCGCATCATCAATGAATTTGCACGATTAGCTAGTGTATCAATGCGGGCTGTCGAACGTGTCCACAAGTAATGTGTATAACTCACAGCCATGTGACACAGTGTAATAACAGTGGTCAGGAAAATATCCTAAGCCATAGCGACCTGAGGTGTATGTCACCAAATTCTCAGTGACGACTCAGCAGATTTGTGGATGTGAAACTACGGCAGGACACCATTCATCTCACCAGTCTTCGTCTCCGCCTCCCCTTCCCCTGCCACCCCACAGGTGACAGTTAATGAAATCTAACAGTGTGCACGTAGTGTCCTCCATATGAAAGTGTGCGTTTTGTAAATGTTTGCAAACCTTGTACCTAAGGCTGCATGTAAGAACTGTGGCGAATTCGCTCTGGGGCTGACGCATCTGCCCAAATCCCGGAAGCTGCGTGCTAAATAGCGTGGCTATCTGGGTGGATGCGATGTTAATGTTACTCTTA
Organism: Schistocerca cancellata; assembly: GCF_023864275.1. Taxonomy (NCBI): domain Eukaryota; kingdom Metazoa; phylum Arthropoda; class Insecta; order Orthoptera; family Acrididae; genus Schistocerca; species Schistocerca cancellata. The sequence goes on along the minus strand of NC_064627.1, from coordinate 108,737,803 downwards.
ATGTTAATTTGTGAACTTAGCTTACCAGAAACTTCTTGGCAGCCCTTTGTAGATCCAAGTGTGAGCCAAAGCTTACACCTAATAAAATATAACCATAATTAGGACCTATTGACAGATATTTAGCCACTTATTGATTTCAACATTTGTGCCTATTGTGAGTCTATATTCTTCATTTTTCCTGTCTGAAATGGCTTTATATTTTAACATTTTGTAACAGCTGTCCTAAGCGCATTTTTAAATACGTGTTTAGTCAGCATTCGACGTGTGTAGTTCCTAGTCAGTCGGCAGCTAGCATTCGCTGCGCTATTACATCAGAGTAATTAAGCTAGGTTTGCATATAGTTGTTTTGTCTTGCATTTCCTTATCAATCGGTCGTCTCTGTAATTATAAAAGGCCATTTGTGAGTATAGATGAGGAACGGAGAAAGCATGAGTCTAATGTTGCGGGCTGCATCCTTCACGAATCAAGCCGCCGCTGTTTCATAAATGCTGATGTTCTGCCTTCCTTCCCGCTGTGGTTCTGCGAGTACGAAGAGGGTGAGAAGTGTGGGGCTTCAAACTCGTGAACACGTCTCTCGTACTGATGCATGCAGGAGTGTAAGGCTAGTCGTTACTTATTGTTAGTGCAGAAGATGAATACACGTTTTGCTGGTTTAAAGTAGCGCTGACAAGATGAAATGACCAATTGTTATGATCAAAAGGCTTTTAACGAGGCTTGTTTTGTGAGACTGTGGAAGCTGCAAGACGAGACTTAACTCATACAAAGTACAAACTTGCAAATGTGTTCCATTAGATGAGGAGTGATATCTGAAATAAGTTTCGTGCTTCAGATGAAAACCACATAAATTTCGTTCATTGCAAACAAAACGGTTGTATTCTTCCTTATTCGACCTCCACCGATGGGAAGCGTACTGCATATGCTGCGTTAAACGAGAACTGAACACAGAGCAATGTCATTGCCATGTACCCGTGAGAAAAAAAAACGACTATTTTGTGTCCATGGGCATTTCTGCGTTTATGGGCTAAGGATGAGCTGTGTAGCTTATCAGTCATTTCTGTGTTTATGTTTTCTGATACTATCTTTACAGACTGGATAACGCCTCGAAAGCGTATGTAATACTGTCAACGTAGCTCTTGGCATTTCCTAAATAGATATTGAATATTAAAATAAATTTGCAGCAGTCTTCAGAATAGTTTTATGTTTATAAATGTGTGTATAAACAGAACAATATCCACTGCTAACCGAAGAGTCATTGTATTTACACAAAATAATCGTCATGCCTAGTGGACGCTTACGTCATTTAGGAAGGGCCGGGGCCAACGAGGTATACGGGCCCTGTAAGGAACTTGTGACGTCACACTAGTCGGCTTGTCCGCCACACTTCGCGAATGTTCGCCTCCGTGCAAGGCCCACGGGAAATCAATATTTAATTGAAAAGGTACCCACTGAACGTCTAAGGGGATACGGAATCCCCTATCCCCGCAATGTTAAAATATGCCTACTATAGGGAACATTTTCTCACAAACTACTCGAGACAGAGAGATAAAATTTTTACTGTATGTGCATAGTTAGGTTATAACAATACTAAAATAACAGTTTATTGTCAAAGTATTTTCTTACAGTGATGTTTTACATTTATATATAAGTAAATTTTTGCATCACTTTTTACTAGATTATCACCCTTAAGTCTATTGTAAATCAAGTAATTAAAACTCGTTGAACTCAGTGTGTAAAAGAACCCCATGTGACTAAGCCATAAAAATTTCAGACTTCTAGGTTCACCAGTACCTGAGATAATGTTCCTAGGAGAAGGAAAAAGCAAACTTACGGGAAACGGAGGAATAAGATTAAAACATTCCTGATCCATACCCCCTTCACAGTTTTCGTAATCATCTTCAAGTCTTCTTTTAGTACCCCTCTGCACCTGTCTTGCTTTTTTCACTAATGTCTTGATTATATTGTCAGCATGCCTTAGTCTGTGCTGATCTAAAGTCAACATAGCACGTACTGTGCGGGAACCAACACTCAAACCCAAATTTTGAAGAACCTGGCATTTAGTTGCATTCCCAAGATTGAAGGTTGCCACAGCATCATACACACCGAAATGCACTGTATTAATTCCAACAAACACTGTTTATAGGAGAGGATGCCATATCACACTATTCAAGCACTCGTTGGGGTTCTGCGACTTTCCATGAAGACATTTCATCAGAAGACTTCTGTCAGCCAGATCTCTGTAAATGGGCTTTATTTCTTCCATGATTGCTAGTAGTAGACTATGGTGGTGAATGTCTTTCTCTCCAGTTGTTAGTTCCGTATTTTATTTACACCAGCTCTTTTCACCTTTGGGGCACAAACCATGTTCTGGATGCTCATCTGTGGATGCGGTGTGAAAATACAAAGCCCATATAGCTTTCCTCATTTCTTCAAGATTGCCTGTATTTTGCCTGATTGCAAGGCCATAGGAATTCTGAATGTGGTCTGTTATGGAATCAGTCAATCTTCCTTTGCCATGCAAGGTTTTCCCATCATCTAGTTTTTTCCCTTTCATAACTGATTTTAAGCTTCTCAGCCTGGCATCCATTCTCTTCTGCACATGTCCTATACATTCAAGTTTGCTTATATTTACACAGTTCCCATATGGTTTGCTTTCCAAAACTTCTTTGAATGCTTTAGAGTCACCATATCCCAGATACTTGACATAGCGAACATTATACTACTCAGAAGAGCGATGAAAATTTTTGTTTACCCCAGCAACCTCAATGCCACCACTACTACCATAATAATTAGCAACATAGTCATCATTACGTTCATTTTCCAGCCTGTTAATGCATCTACAATATTTAGCCATTATTGCAACATCCTTGCCAGTGTCAACACTAGTTGCTGTAACAAGACCATCGTTGGAGGTGTGACCCCTTTTTTGCCACGTGCCATCAAAAGCTACTGTGAGGTCACGACTGCCATCATTATCTTTCACTGCTTCTTCCACAGCTACCTGCATTGACTTCTGTGCTACATCTTCAACTCCAGATCCTAGTATATAGTTGTAAGCATCAAACTTTGAAGGTACACTTGGAAGATTTAGAACACCACATTGCATATTACCAGCTGCTTTGCCCTTACCAATTGTTTGCAATCCATAAACTAACCTAATACTTATACTATAAAGTTTAGTTTTCTTGTATCCATTATTTACAGTTACTGAAAAGAACTTGGAAACTGACAGCTGTAATTACAAATACTGCATATTAAATTAAATTGGGCTGCCAGGCCAACGTGAGATTCTACTTCCAGAGAAACGTTTCCTTGACATTTTTTGCAGCACACACTGTTTTCAACAGCTTCACACAATATACTCATATCAATGAGTTCAAAAACTTCTTTCCCTTTATCAAGTAAATTATATTTCTCTTCCAAATCTCTTAGTTTCTTATGAGAAGCACTGTTTTCATTTGCAGTAAATTCGTTTGGCGAATCAGTAGTAAGTGGACTCACGTTTTCCAACAGTGATGTTGAAGAACTGCTTTGCTTTGCTAATGAATCATCCTTTCTTTTCTTTTCCCAGTTAACACGCTTTTTAAATACTTTTGCTCTAGCTCTAGGCATTTTCACTGCGAAAAATGAAGTACTAAATACGAAATAACTCGACAACAACAACTTTCGTATACCATACGGTTTACAAACAATCCCGTCACAAAGTCAAAGAGTAACGTGAGGAAACCAGAGGGAAACATTTTCGGACAAATAGTGTATAAAGAGTCGCTGGAAAGTGGGATATTTGAATTCATCTCACATAAAAGTACTGCCGAAAAGCTTATGGTCAGCCATGAGAGACATGTATAACTCAATCGCAATACCCGATCTCACAAATCTAAAAAAAATAATAGTTATAATTCTAGTAGAGCTATGTATGATACGTCATTTTAAAGAGGAAACTTGGCTGAATATAATAAGTCAATAAAACTAAAATCGATTTTTAACCCAAAATCTGATTCCGTATCCCCTTAATTTGATCGGGGCTATCGAGAACTTGCATGCATTTAAACACACAGTTAGGAATTATTAAACTGGTATGAAATAGTGACTCGATCCCCGCCGCAGACTGCTGCCTGAGCTCGTAAGACGTTTAGTGTGACGTATGCACCACGGCCTGTCTTTCTCGTGGGCACCGGGCAGGTCGAACATTTTGGTGACTTTTCACGCTGCACTTGAGAACAGCTATAAAATACCTGAAAAGTAATTTGCAGTTTAAAGGAGGAAATTTCTTTCAAAACGGTTGCTTATGTAGCGGCAATGCCGCGAGTCCGCGGGTATGCTTGCGAGCTCGCTTGCTCGCTCCCCTCTCTGAGCGAGTTGAGTTGACTTGTACCCAACAACAGACTCAGGTGAAGAGTGGGCTGCGGAGGAACTTGACGAGTCAAGTCAACGGTCACAAATCCCAGCAAATTCTGGTCTTATGTAAAATCGCTAAGCGGGTCTCAGGTTTCCATTCGGTCCCTTGTTGGCCAGTCTGTTGTGGCAGTTGAAAATAGCAAACCGAAAACTGAAGTTTTAAATTTAACGTTCAATAAATCGTTAATACAGGAGAGTCTTACAAATATACTGTCATTTGACCCTCGGACGGATTCCCGTATGAACTACATATTATAAGCATAACTGGCGTTGGTAGACGAATGAAGGATTTGAAAGCAAGTAAATCACCATGTCCGGATGGAATATCAGATTTTACAAAGAGTACTCTAACTCAACGGTCACTTACATAGCTTATTTACCGTAAATCTTTCGTCCAACACAAAATCCCAGAGACTGGAAAAAAGCGCCGGTTACTCCGGTATATAAGATGGTTCAAATGGCTCTGAGCACTATGGGACTTAACAGCTGTGGTCATCAGTCCCCTAGAACTTAGAACTACTTAAACCTAACTAACCTAAGGACATCACACACATCCATGCCCGTGGCAGGATTCGAACCTGCGACCGTAGCAGTCGCACGGTTCCGGACTGCGCGCCTAGAACCGCGAGACCACCGCGGCCGGCGGTATATAAGAAAAGGGTAAAAGGACTGACCAGTAAAATTACAGACAAATATCCCTTCTTTCGGTTTGCTGCGGAATCCTTGAACATATTCTCAGTTCAATATAATAAACTTTTTTGAAGTTAAGGAGCTCATGTCCACGAATCAGCATGGTTTTAGAAAGTATCGCTCGTGCGGAACACAGCTTGCCCTTTTCTCACAAGATATGCTGAGAACTGTGTGAATTGTCGGCGCTAGAGGAATAGAAATGCGGAAAACACAAGTTCGAAAACAATTTATTGGAGTCACCAAAACGAGACAATAATATAATCTCTCTAAAGAACAACAGAATAGATCCCAACTGCGGATCGTCACAAACATTAAATAACAAACAATAATAGAAAAAGCCGACTCTTCACGGCGAGAGATCACAACAAAACAATTCACAATGTCAAGACGTTCGTCGACTACACCAAGGTTATCTGCAAGAGATCGGCCAGCTAGCCAAGAGGCATCTGGCTGTGGCTACCGGCGTGGCAGCTCTGTACACTTCCAAGCGGTGCGTCCAATAGCTGTTTGCCGGCGTGCGCTGCCCTATAAAGCCCGTTTAGCGGATATACCTGCCGGAACTATTTCCGACCACGTGCATGGCGTATCAAAGTAGTTCCTCGGCGAGCTACGACCTCTGGTGAAGCCGTTCTGCAGGTTCCACTAACGAGTAGCGGTCCCTGGCGGCCGTTGGTGGAAACCTGGTGTTGTGTTGTGTTGTGTTGTTACCACAGGCAAACATTTGTGTTGACAACACAGACGACATGGGTTTTCCTGGTGAACATACGCCCTGAGATGCAGGCATCCCATGTTGGTCGGATGTGAAGTAGGATGCCGATGCAGTAGGCGCTACTGTTTGAAGTGGGCTGCCACAGCAATATGGATTAAGGGCCACAGTCAGATTCCACATTTCTAGATTTCCCGAAAGCATTTGATAAGATGCCGCACTACAGGCTGTTAACGAAGGTACGAATATAGGAATACGTTCACAGATATGTGAGTGACTCGAAGACTACTTAAACAGTAGAACCCAGTATATTGTCCTCGATGGCGAGTGATCATAAGAGACAAGGATTTCGTCAGGAGTGCCTCCGGAAAGTGCGACAGCAACGCTGTTGCTCTCTGTATACATAAATTATTCGGCGTACAGGATGGGCAGCTATCTGCGGTTGTCTGCTGATGATGCCGCTGTGTATGGTAAAGTGTCGAAGTTGAGTGACGTACGAAGATACAAGACGGCTTAGACAAAATTTCCAGTTGGTGTGATTATTTGAATTATTTGATTCTGTAGAATTCCAACGAACTGACAGCGGAGCATCATTGTACCAGACTTCAAAAAGAAAGAAAAGCCTGCTCATTGCTCTAATTATCACCCGATCAGATTACTGAGCCACCCGATGAAGATCATTGAACGCATTCTCAGTAAAAGAATTCGAGAGATAGCTCAGATCACAAGGAACAAAGTCAGATTTGTGAAAGGTTGTGGCACAACTGCTACAATCCATGATGCACAGCTACTGGTTGAGAAATATCGTGAAAAGAAATACTGAAAGTTTCTTATATATGTAAACTTCTGTTCGTAAGCATCAAGTTGGTATCTGAGAAATGGGTAAAATTTATTTTTGGTATCGAAATATTTAAAACTCAGTGCAGGCCACGTAACTATGTGAAAATTTAATTTTGAACTACACGATGCGAAAATCAAACAATTCGTGTGCGAGAAGGCAGTTCGTTTTCAATTATATTTATATACGCTAGCTGACTGCAAAACAAAATGATTCAGTTGAAAATGTTGGCACTGAATATTGCTAATCTTTATCTTACGTCTTGCCCACAATCACTGTACCTGAACTGTTGCTGTAATTACACAGAAAATGAATATAGAAATTAACGCATCTGACTTCCTGATCAAAGTGCTTGAATATTCACAAGATAAAACTTTATAGACCTCATCAGTTGGTGTTAAGTCTCGTAACTGATACTAGTGTTACTTTCACAAATACACTCTGCCTATCACTGTGCCTTACGGTGGACACGAACTTTGATGGTAATTAAAATTGTTGGCTTATCTGTGCCCATGTAACGCTCGTGTGCTCTGAAATTTGTTGCTATTAGATACAATGATGTGACTGTAAATAATCAGATTTCATTTGCCGCCCTTACGATGTGCAATGTAAGATGGTACTTACCAATTTCTATAAATGCTTCCCGATACAAAACTCGCGATGTGCAATGCAAGCGTGCAGTCAGAGTCGTGAAAGTGAATGGAAACGGGAAACTAATGTTAAAGACTCACAAATGAGAAGAAAGACTCTAAGTTTAACTGTGTTTCATTACGTAATAACAGCAATACACCGTTTATAAAGTTCTCACGCCTAGAAAAGTTAGTAAAATATTTTTAATAAATTTCCTTTGTACATTTGCCACTCTTAACACTTGTTTCAACAATAAGACAAGACCATATACTTCTTACAAAATTTCTGCAGCAAACTTTACACAGTGTCCTAATAATGAATACCTACACTGTTATATAAAAAAGCTGGATTGCCTTAAAAGTAGGCTTCTATCATTCTTCCATTAATATAATGTAATTTGCCCAATAGCTTTCCTCGTAACATATTATTAAAAAATCCATTTTAAATAACGCAGCCTCCACTACACGGCAGTCCAGCTTCCATCCCCTTTACACCAAGTACATTGCCAGACTGTCCAACACGCTCTGCTACTGCTACTCTCTGACTTACTCTGACAAAGTAAAGTTAACCTCTCTGACCAATATCTCTGGTCTCAAACACAGTCTTATAAAAGATATGGTTACACAGATATTACATAGGTTGTATACATTTACCAAATTCGCAACTTCGTTCACATTTATGGCCAAAACTTTCTAAATATTATCTTGGTAAATAGGACAACCCCCTTTCACAAAAAACTGCACATTGAAACTTCCTGGCAGATTAAAACTGTGTGCCGGACCGAGACTCGAACTCGGGACCTTTGCCTTTCGCAGAATTTAAGTGTCTCGGTTCTACAATCTCTAGCGATGGCCAACCTACAGTGGAGGTCAACGTGAATACGCAGGCAACCTGTACGTGGGGGCGGACGTCAACAGACTTCACCAGCATCGTCGGACTAAGGATCATCTAAAGTGAAAGATCTCCTGGACTGTCATCCGTCTAAGTCACCCACTGTTAGCAGTTACAAAAACAGAACGACGATTGGGCGTCATGGAGACAAATACACGGGCTGGTGGCATTGCTCGACTGGATCACGTTTCGAACGACTAAATTAGGGAATGTCTCGGGGTCGCACTGAAGCTGGAGAAAATGCGAGAAAGCCATCTGCAATGGTTTGGACAGAGGACGACACTATTGCAAGAACAACAACCACAGTGGTAGTTATGGGGAAGAGACACCAGGGACGACCAAGTGAGCGTTGGACCGACGCTCTGCAGGACCTGAAGGCTGTAAATCTTCATCCACACATGGCCCACGATCGAAGAAAGTGGAGACAGTGCACCCACTCAGCGGACCCTGCCACCAACCGCAACAAGAAGAATAAGAGAGTACTTACCAATAATTGGGAGAATCGTGGTATAAAAGGTATACAACAGTTACGATGCAACCGAAACAGATCGGCGTAGTTACAAAGGGTACTGCAGATTGCTCAGCGGCCAAACTCGACCCCCGAGTGTCCCCCGTCAGATAGCCGTAGCTACCGCCGCCTCCACGCCGCCGCCGCCGCCGCCCCCGCTGTACCGCTACGGCAGCGGCTGCTGGTTTCTGCGATCGATGTCCCCCGCCCCCACCAGCTGGCGGGGCCGCCTCCGACACGGAGCCGCTGTGCCGTTACGACGGTCGTATTACTCGGCAGTAACTACGCCGACAGGGTCTCGTCCACTGATCGATAGCACAATTCCTGCCCGCCGGTCGCTCGCTCGTCTGGTTACCCGCCGAACCCTGTACATCAACACTTTCGTCCGCCACAACCAACTACCGATGCTCTAGCGCATACCATACAAGCTCAGAAACTATGATGACTGTATGGCACAACTGTGCTTGCAATGTGAACGCAGTATATGGAATAAGCAAAGTCTGTCTCAATGCTTCCAACCAGGACGCAACACCATTTCCACAATGCGCCTAATTGATGAAGAAAGACTAAGAGGTGCAGGAAGACGAGACACAATTGTATAACATGCAGCTAAAGGGAAGAAAAGACCTGTGAAAAGGAAACTAAGACTGGAAAAAGGATGCTGATAATTCATCATATGGGCTTGCCGGAGTGGCCCAGCGGTTCTAGGCGCTTGCGTCTGGAACCGCGCGGCCGCTACTGTCGCAGGTTCGAATCCTGCCTCGGGGAAGGATGTGTGTGATGTCCTTAGGTTAGATAGGTTTCAGTAGTTCTAAGTTCTAGGGGACTAATGACCTCAGAAGTTAAGTCCCATAGTGCTCAGATCCATTTGAACGATTTCATCATATGGAGCAGGAATGTATTCAAAAACTTTGGAAGCCATTTCCCGTAACTTTAAAATTTTCATCTTTGAGGAACATTTTCTCAGAAACTGCTCACAGTATATCACTGAAATTTATACACAATGTTGTTTACTTCTTTTCCTTAATTTTTATAACAAATTGTAAAAAATATTGTATAATTCAAGAGTTATAGAAGAAAAATTGCAAAGTATTAGAGAAAAGAATAAGCACTTGTTTAAAAAAAAGTTGTAAAACAAAAACCAATACATATTTCTTAAATGGTATTATAACATTATAGGAAAATATTCACTTAACATGTAGTCCAAGTTTCAGAGCAGTATGTTTAATTGTTTTAGAAAAACAATGTTCCTTCTGTTTGCTAAAATTAACATGGAGGAGATGGATCGTTCCGGCTCCCCTTAAAGGAAGGAGGGGGACTGCAGGCGAGGAACAGACAGTAAACTGATATTATATCAAACATATTCACGCTAAAAGCACCTAGATGTGGGGTAGTTTTGTCACAAAGAATCGAATTTAGCCAGTCCATAACTCTGGGCTGTACGGATAGCTGCCTACTTCCTACACGACTAGATGAATGTACATGGGAAAAAAAATTAGCATCAAACGAGAAACTACGGTAACTCATCAAGTCCGTAGAAAGAGTAGTAATCGGAAAAACTCAGGTGAATTTTGGGAAATAAGATTGACGAAGGAAATTAGTTATCCATGAAGAGTCACGTAAGACGAACAGAGACAAGGGTAACGCGACAAAACGTACCGCCTTCACATAGGTAGGATCGCGGAGCAAATAATGAAGTTGCATTTTAATGATGGCCGAACGTGCCACGAACGTTCTAACGTGAAAAATGTTGACTAAAGCTGATTTGAACTACAAGAGATTGCTTCAACGGTGGTGGAAGCCAACACATGTACAATAAAATACTGGCAACTCCAGTACTACTTCTATGAGGGGCGTTCATTAAGTAATGCAACACATTTTTTTTCTGAAAGCAGGTTGATTTTATTCAGCATTCCAATGCACAATACACCACGCTTTTTTTCTGAAAGCAGGTAGCTTTATTCAGGATTCTCCACCATACTATCCCTCTAAAAAACCCTATTTTCCAACATAATCTCCGTTCAATGCGACAGCCTTACGCCACATACTGGGAGAACCTTTATGCCCACAGGGTATCATTCTGTTGGTCGACGTCTGAACCAACATCTTGCTTAATCAGTAACGTACAATTCATGCACCTACTGGTTTCCACGAGAGCATCCTTCATGGGCCAAACAGGTGGAAGGTACGAGATCCAAGCTGTAGGGAGGATGACGAAGAACAGACCAGTGAAGTTTTGTGAGCTCGGGTGTGCAGACTTGTGTGAGGCCTAGCGTTGTCAAGGGGCAGGAGAAGTTCGATGGTGTTTTTATGGCGACGAACATGCTGTAAAAATTTCCTTCAGTTTCCTAGGGGTAGCACGGTACACTTCAGAATTGTTTGTTGCGCAATGAAAGAGAACATTTTTCCTTTCATGTAGTATTTTCTTTTTAAGAATATAGTAAAATTTGTTTTTCCTTCCCATCCTTTCCCAAATTGTACTTTATGTATCTTGTATTATCTGTTTTGTGTTTCTTTTGATTAACAGTTTGATTATATAAAAAACATGAAAAGTACTAAAATTCTGAAAACTGTCACTTAGGTTGTGGGTTAATAAATAAACAAATAATAAATCAAACAGAACAACGACTCACAGTGCTTTTGTTCGATGCGCCTATGAATATCTGTGATACTCTGATTTTCCACCAAAAGAAACTCAATGTCATCTCCCTGCTTGGTGCTCCCCTCCTTCACAGAGGCCGTTTCGAGGCGACGTTTAGTACCGCTATTTATAGGAATTTCATGAAACTGTAGGGGCTGAGTCCCAGATGACCGTCGTCATGATTTTACCGGCTTAGGGTGCAGATTTGAACTTTTTCTTCGGATGAAAAGTTGTGTGGCGCCACTACCTGGATTGTCATTTTGTTCCCAGTTCGATGTGATAAACGCATATTTCACCGACTGTGACGATGCTCGACAGAACAATTGACACGATGAGCCTCGTAAGGCGCAAGCTGTTCCTCACAGATGGACCTTCGATCCTCTTTATGGTCTTGTGTTAGCTGGCGAGGAACACAGCTGGCACACTCCTTACAGTGTCCCAACTGGTGGACGAACGTGTCACCACTACCACCGGAGACATTCAGTTGGGCAGTAAAGGGGTTTGATTGTGATCCATCGATTACCTCGAATGGGAGTGTCCGCACGTGCCAACACTGTAGAAGTCACAACTGTGTACGGCTGGCTGGCACATCGGAGATAGACGGGTTTGCGCGACCTTATAGAGATAATAGACGCGTCGCTCAACGACTCGCAGTGCTTTTGTTCGACGCGCCTATGAATATGTCAACGCCAAAAGAAGCTCCATTTCATCTCCCTGCTTGGTACGCCCTTCCTTTACCTACGCCGTTTTGAGGCTACGTATAGCGCCATCACTTATAGGAACTTCATGAAACTGTAGAGGCTGAAGAGGGAATATTCCACGACGTACCACAATAAATACCGGATTTTTTCAATCGAAACTGGTTGAGGAAAAGGAGGAGTTGCCTTGATTATTGTATGCACATCATATTAACGAAGTGAAGCCAACTATGAACTACAACGAAATGGTGCTGGCTGAGCGTCTTTCCAGCTCAGCTGTTTGCCTCCCCCAACAGTAAAAAGGTCGCTATATCCAGCTGGATAAGGCAATGCAAACTGTTTCCGCTGTTTGCGGCCAGAGGGGCAGACAGACCTGCTGGTGCTTAGGTTGATGACCCCTTGGTAGAGCTAGTTCCTCGACTGCAGGTGAAACTAGTGTCCTTATGAGTCTTCGTGACTCCAGCTCGAACATTAAAGTAACGGCTCCAAACGTCTACAGAATTCTGCTCTCTTGTGAATTTACTGCATTAATTGATTGGTGAGAGCTAAACTTGCTCCACCCCCAACATTCGATGCTCATCTACTCAAGCTAGCGATAGGTGGTTTCAGTTGGCTGTGGAAAACTGATTTCAATTTATCCATTGGCTGATGAATTTTATCGATTTTTAAATGATTTGTAGGTCCATTACCAGTAACAATGAACTCGTGATTGCTTAAACAATACAATTCCGCAGTCGGAAGCCTGCTTTTAATTCGGCTCTCTTTCTTTGTAAATGGAAGGTACAGGACAACTGCTAAGGCTTGTCTTTACCTCTCAGAAATGTCCAGAGTTACAAATACAGAGCAATCACACAGGTTCACAGTTTAGCAAGATCTGACAGCCCTTGGGGAAAATCAAAATCGTGGTGTTTAGTGACGATAACAAGACCCTTGGCTTCTTTCTTTTTCTTTTTTTTTTTTTGTTTCTGAGGGAGCAGTAAGGAATGTCCTGCAGAAGCATTTGTATCCCAAAAGAGAGCTAGAACAGTATGTCCAAATAAGACGTTTGGAGATAAAGTGCAGAGACCGGTGAATAATGCACAAAGACCGCAGACATCAAAAGAAGTAATGAAAGGCAAATGTAAAGAATTATAAGTAATTGTTAAGAATTATGTAACGAAGAGGAGCTTATCGACTCTGTTAATCTGTCTGCTGAAGAAGCTATCAGCGGAATGAAAGAAAATTTTGGAATGGCAGCTTTTGACCTATAGCTCATATAAAGGTAGGATGAAGATGAAAACTGATCGCTTTCTCTTCAGAGAATCAATACCGACATTCGCCTCAATCGATTAAAGGAAACCACATAAATCCCAAATCTGAATAGCCAAAGAACGAGTTGAAACTAGTTCCTGGACAGAGTAAGTCGAATGTAATTCTGGAGGTAGCAGGGATAAAATATAAGGAGTGAAAGTCTATTTACCTTTTGGACATAAACCAGACTGCAGTCCAGGGACATGAAAGGGAAGCAATGGTTGAGAATGTATTGGAACTTGTAGGATATTCCCGATGTTATTCAATGTGAACATCGAGCAAGCAGTAGAGGAAAAAGAAAGAACAACTGAACGGTCTACTTAACCACAGAGTATGGATTAAGAGTAAACCGGAGAAAAATGAAAGTGATGAGAAGTAGCAGAACTTAGATTAGCGAGAAGCGTATCATCAAAACTGGGGACCACGAAGTAGATGAAGTGAATGATTTCTACTTCCTTGGAAGCAAAATAACGTACGATGGGCGAAAAAGGACATAAAAATAAATTAGAATAGACAGTGAGAGTATTCCTGGCTAAAAGAAGTCTACTGGTATCAATCACAACCTTAATTTGCGGAAGAAATTTCTGCAAATGTACTTACAGAGTACAGCATAGCGTATAAGCGAATCATGCAGTACGGGAAAAACCGAAACAGAAGAGAATCGAAATGTTTGATGGTTCAAATGGCTCTGAGCACTATGGGACTCAACATCTTAGGTCATAAGTCCCCTAGAACTTAGAACTACTTAAACCTAACTAACCTAAGGACATCACACACACCCATGCCCGAGGCCGGATTCGAACCTGCGACTGTAGCAGTCCCGCGGTTCCGGACTGCAGCGCCAGAACCGCTAGACCACCGCGGCCGGCCGAAATGTTTGAGATGTGTTGCTATTTGAGATGGAGTGTTACAGCAGAGTATAGAAAATTAGGTAGACTGCGTCAAGAATTAACTTAAATAATACTAGAGAGAGGGAACTGTAGAGGGTAAAAAGTGTAGTAGTGGAAAGACATTGGAATACATCCAACAAATAATTGGAGATGTGTGTGTTACTCTGAGACGAACAGATTGGCACAGGAAGTGACGTTTGGCTGCATCGAACCAGTCAGAAAAAAGAAAATAAAATTAACAAGAGAATCTATACGGACCTCGACACCTGTGAATTAACTGACTTCGGTCTAAGGTCAGAATGGAACTTTTATGCAGTTTCTCTAACACATGTGCTGCAGTTCCCTGATCCTTGTAAATAGTACACCATATTCATTCGCATTTCCCACCTTTGATATGCAGTCAGTTTCGTGCAGGGAAACGTTCGTGGTACATTCACTGAACTCTTCGATAATTACCTTCATCTGTACCGTAAACAAAATGTATTCGCATGCCTCGTACTTCTGTCCACCAACAGCGCTCCGTATTACGAAGTGCGGCCGGCCGTTGTGACCGAGCGGTTCTAGGCGCTTCAGTCTGGAACCCCTCGACTGCTACGGTCGGAGGTTCGAACCCTGCCTCGGGCATGGATGTGTGTAAGTCCTTAGTTAAGTTTAAGTAGTTTTGAGTTCTAGGGGTCTGATGACCTCAGACGTTAAGTCCCATAGCGCTCAGAGCCATTTGAACCATTACAAAGTGCGAAAGTCAAGTCGGCATTGCAGCGCTGAATGATATTTGTTGGGCAACTGCGAACATGATGATTTCATAACACTGTGACCTGATATCAACTGTTGTGTAAAGACGTTTAAAGGTGATACTTCTGGTCTATCTCCTTCGCAACGGGCGTGCTTACGCATATTTAATATTCACTCAATATGCGTTCCCAATGAAAGGTTGCTACATGAAATATACTTGCTTTTCTCGAACGCAATGTATAGGCAGTATAGTCTCCGGAAGAAATTAATGTCGTTCCGTTTCTCTGATTCCGATTATAGGCACTCGTAAAGTTCCGTTATTTTTAACGAAAATGCTAAAAGCGGTTTATTCAAACATGGATTGAATTATTTGGGGAGGAGACCAGACAGCGAGGTCATCGGTCTCATCGGATTAGGGAAGGACGTGGAAGGAAGCCGGTCGTGCCCCTTCAAAGGAACCATCCCGGCATTTGCCTGGAGCGATTTAGGGAAATCACGGAAAACCTAAATCAGGAGGGCCGGACGCGGGATTGAACCGTCGTCCTCCCGAATGAGAGTCCAGTATGCTAGCCACTGCGACAAACATGCTCAGGATGAATAGCAATATTCCACTCTCATAGCTTGCCGGTATTTTCTGAAAACTTTAAGTTGGTACAAAGTGATTGCTTCTCTGGTGAACGAAATATAGCAGGTGTACAGAATAATCGATGGAATGCGGACATGAAAAGCAGAAGCATCAGATGGAGAAGGAATTACTTAACAAAAGAGAAACTGATATGGTAGTGAGGAAGAAGATTTTAAACCAATAGTAAACATAGGGAGACAAGAAAAGGTACTTTACAGACCTCACTTTCTGATTCCACAGATTTAATTATTTGCCTGCATTCTGAAAAATGACGAGGTATTATCTTCATCTACATCTACATTTATACTCCGCAAGCCACCCAACGATGTGTGGCGGAGGGCACTTTACGTGCCACTGTCCTTACCTCCCTTTCCTGTTCCAGTCGCGTATGGTTCGCGGGAAGAACGACTGTCTGAAAGCCTCCGTGCGCGCTCTAATCTCTCTAATTTTACATTCGTGATCTCCTCGGGAGGTATAAGTAGGGAGAAGCAATACATTCGATACCTCATCCAGAAACGCACCCTCTCGAAACCTGGCGAGCAAGCTACACCGCGATGCAGAGCGCCTCTCTTGCAGAGTCTACCACTTCAGTTTGTTAAACATTTCCGTAACGCTATCACGGTTACCAAATAACCCTGTGACGAAACGCGCCGCTCTTCTTTGGATCTTCTCTATCTCCTCCGTCAACCCGATCTGGTACGGATCCCACACTGATGCGCAATACTCAAGTATAGGTCGAACGAGTGTTTTGTAAGCCACCTCCTTTGTTGACGGACTACATTTTCTAAGGACTCTCCCAATGAATCTCAACCTCTTACCCGCCTTACCAACAATTAATTTTATATGATCATTCCACTTCAAATCGTTCCGCACGCATACTCCCAGATATTTTACAGAAGCAACTGCTACCAGTGTTTGTTCTGCTATCATATAATCATGCAATAAAGGATCCTTCTTTCTATGTATTCGCAATACATTACATTTGTCTATGTTAAGGGTCAGTTGCCACTCCCTGCACCAAGTGCCTATCCGCTGCAGATCTTCCTGCATTTCGCTACAATTTTCTAATGCTGCAGCTTCTCTGTATACTACAGCATCATCCGCGAAAAGCCGCATGGAACTTCCGACACTATCTACTAGGTCATTTATATATATTGTGAAAAGCAATGGTCCCATAACACTCCCCTGTGGCACGCCAGAGGTTACTTTAACGTCTGTAGACGTCTCTCCATTGATAACAACATGCTGTGTTCTGTTTGCTAAAAACTCTTCAAAGCAGCCACACAGCTGGTCTGATATTCCGTAGGCTCTTACTTTGTTTATCAGGCGACAGTGCGGAACTGTATCGAACGCCTTCCGGAAGTCAAGGAAAACAGCATCTACCTGGGAGCCTGTATCTAATATTTTCTGGGTCTCATGAACAAATAAAGCGAGTTGCGTCTCACACGATCGCTGTTTCCGGAATCCATGTTGATTCCTACATAGTAGATTACATTCTCCGAAAGCAGGTCCACTTTTCGAAACTGAGTTTACTTTGTCGTTAAAGATAGCATATAATGTCAAATGCGTTTCCGTATGTTAACGAAGTCCATAATTATCTGTTAATGACGCGTGAATGAACTCTCAGTATTCCTCACGTTCAGAGTCTCACAGTTCATCAAACCAAAGAGCTAATTTAATGAACGGTACCCTTGCATAATGTCGTATAACTCTTTGTCAGCGACGCTGCCGTATGCCAGTGACACCACCCATCGGTGCTGTGCTCTGTTTGCTCCTGATTGGATTGTTTGCGGATTGAACACCGGCAGTTGGCCTCTGCGAATTCCGCTGCTCGGCTGTCGCCACCCTAGCAAGCCGGCGGAACGTCCGCACAGAAAGCCACGGGCGACCCTCCGCCCCCGCGTGACTTCATATCGCAGGGTGCACCCTCGAAACTACCGCACTGTCCCGTTGTACTCATTAATTCCAGCTTAGAATGACATATATGCACAAGGATTATCGGCAAACAAGGCAGTCGCGTGGCGTCTGCCGATATTCCTGCTTCAAAGGGTGACGCGCGTCTCTCTGGCATTAACGACGCAAAGAGGCAGCTGCCAGTTCTGCCCTAGGGCTTCCTGTGTCCCAACCGTATTCTTGCTCATCCACTGTACAGGTAAGTTCACGAAGGAACTTGCATGAAAGTGATTTCGGTGATTTCTTTTATGTCATCATACGATATTAACATACAGAGTGTCCATAAAACATCTTTGCAACTTAAGACTTGAACGACTTTAAAACTATACTAGACGTTGACAAATAGTTTCCAGCATGTGACAGGTCACGCTATTTTGGCGCAAACTGAGAGCTTGAAAACCTGATAAAATGTGGACGCCACTGGAGAAAGCTCAATGTGTTCTCTGGTTTTTACAGATGACGTCCGATACCCAAGTGCAACGAAACTTTCGAACACGTGTGGAAGGTATACGGCGTTGAAATCTGATAGTCAAGGGAAGGCAGGATTCGGTTACGATTGTGGTCGAGGTTGTAATCAGTTACTATTGGTTGCCTTTTACAGTTACACACCAATTATTTTAAACCAGTAATTCCAGACTCAACAATAAATAAAAAGTACCACACGTTATTAATGAAGGAATTAACAACTCTGTAAGTAATAGTGTTTTCAGTGAGTTACAATTTAGCAAATCACCCTTAAATACAGATACAGCAGATAATGTTTTAAAAGCAAGCCACTGTGTTCTGGACAGAAGGCCTTACACGTCATGATCGGCAACAAATTAAGAATTGTTTAAAACTCACTGAAACTTACAAATTAGTTATTGAAATATTAAAGGCAGCTGGGGTGGCCGAGAGGTTCTAGGCGCTACAGTCTGGAACCGCACGACCGCTACGGTCGCAGGTTCGAGTCCTGCCTCGGACATAGATGTGTGTGAAGTCCTTAGGTTAGTTAGGTTTAAGTAGTTCTAAATACTAGGGGACTGATGACCTTAGACGTTAAGTCCTATAGTGCTCAGAGCCATTTGAACCAATTTGAAATATTAAAGGAAAGTCGCCACAAACACAGCAGAAGACATCAGACGCCAGGAATGGCAGTAAATAAGGTTTTAAGGCTTACTGCTAAAATACAAATACCAAATTAGAAGTTTAAGGCAAATGACCACAATCACGGCTACAGGTCTTACACGCCACGAACGGCAATAATACAAAATTTTTAGAAACCTGCTGTAAAACAGCAAATATAACAGCAAAGGTTAATTAAAACACAAGCAACTGATCTCCAAACTGGTGAAATATGATGATGGTAAAATTTGTAACACATCCCTTAACATCCACTGAACACTAAACTGCTAGATTTATTCCAGAATGCGACCAGAACTATTAACTAGACATATATAACCTTTAATGTAGGCATCCCAAGGTGTTGAAATAAGTAATACAATAATTGAAACACCAGGACCAGTACATAAGTTCCTTACATGCTACTCAGGCAGTTTGTACCCGCAGAACACGTTGACTGAAGGAGCGTTACACTGAAGTACTGGCCATCAGACCTCCTTTTAGAACACACATGTCTTACAAGAACCAAGGGGCACAAACGGTGCTCCAGGAATCGACCTCTGAGATGGTCCGCCAACAAACACTTTCGCGAGCGATGAGATCGGCAGCCAAGAGTTGCATTCACTTCTCAAGATGGTAACTCAGACTAGTGACAGTCTAACGAATGACTAATGATAATCTTGCTGAAGCTATCTGACGTCCGATAAACCAAATGCAACGATGGAGCAATATGCCAAAGCTGAAACCGGCGGTCTGCAATACGCCCCCCAGAATACTGTGCTTAGAGCGCCCGTAACGAGAAAGGAACCACTACCCCAGAGTAGAGGAATCACCGACCGGCCTGCAATCAAGAAAGCTGTCAAAACTACACAACTTACTGGACAGCAGCGGCAAGGCGAGGAAACGTACACTGCCGTTACATACGCTTACCCCAAGTGCAGGTACACTACTGAACATTAAAATTGCTACACCAATAAGATGACGTGCTACAGTCGCGAAATATAGCCGACAGGAAGAAGATGCTGTGATATGCAAATGATTAGCTTTTCAGAGCATTCACACAAGATTGGCGCCGGTGGCGACACCTACAACGTGCTGAAGGAAAGTTTCAAACCGATTTCTCATACACACCGACGTTGCCTGGTGGAACGTTGTTGTGATGCCTCGTGTAAGGAGGAGAAATGCGTACCATCACGTTTCCGATTTCGATAAAGTTCGGATTGTAGCCAACTGTGATTGCGGATTATCGTATCACGAAATTGCTGCTCGCGTTGGTCGAGATCCAATGACTGTTAGCAGAATATCGAATCGCTGGATTCAGGAGGGTAATACGGAACGACGTGCTTTATTCCAACGGCCTCGTATCACTAGCAGTCGAGATGACAGGCATCTTATCCACATGGCTGTAACGGATCGTGCAGCCACGTCTCGATCCCAGAGACAACAGATGGGGGCGTTTGCAAGACAACAACCATCTGCACGAACAGTTCGACGACGTTTGTAGCAGCATGGACTATCAGCTCGGAGACCATGGCTGCGGTTACCCTCGACGCTACATCACAGACAAGAGCGCCTGCGACGGTGTACTCAACGACGAACCTGGGTGCACGAATGGCAAAACGTCATTTTGTCGGATGAATCCAGGGTCTGTTTACAACTTCATGATGGTCACATCCGTGTTTGGCGACATCGCAGTGAACGCACATTGGAAGCGTGTATTCGTCATCACCATACTGACGTATCACCCTGGGTGATGGTATGGGGTGCCATTGGTTACACGTCTCGATCACCTCTTGTACGCATTGACGGCACTTTGAACAGTGGACGTTACATTCCAGATGTGTTACGACCAGTGGCTCTACCCTTCATTTGATCCCTGCGAAACCCTACATTTCAGCAGGATAATGCACGACCGCATGTTGCAGGTCCTGTGCAGATTTTTCTGGATACAGAACATGTTCGACTGCTGCCCTGGCCAGCACATTCTCCAGATCTCTCACCAACTGAAAACGTCTGGTCAATGGTGGCCGAGCAACTGGCACGTCACATTACGCCAGTCACTACTCTTGATGAACTGTGGTATCGTGTTGAAGCTGTATGGGCAGCTGTACCTGTACACACCATCCAACCTCTGTTTGACTCAATGACCAGGCGTATCAAGGCTGTTATTACGGCCGGAGGTGGTTGTTCTGGGTACTGATTTCTCAGGATCTATGCACCCAAATTGCGTGAAAATGTAATCACATGTCAGTTCTAGTATAATATATTTGTCCAATGAATACCCGTTTATCATCTGCATTTCTTCTTGGTGTAGCAATTTTAATGGCCAGTAGCTTAACTTGCGCAAGATAAATTACCGCTGGTTGAACTTAACAAATGGTAGCAAGTTGAATGCAGCAAATAGTAATAAGAAGTCGAGGAAAGCTAATTAGATCCGCCTTCCCCAAGCATTCCACTCGCTGCTCTTCGCCTCGGTGGCACTACGAGCAGCAACACGAACGTAAGTCACTGGAGAATCGCTAGATATCACCATGGTGTATTTTTCTCTACTTGGATTGAATGCACTCATCATAAAGCTTGCTGGATCCGGTTTACGACGAGGTCGTGCACCCTCGTGACCACAGCCCTTCCACCCGGCAGTCCATGCGTGCCGCCAGCGGTCCCAGCGTGTTGTGGCACTGGGCGGACCTGGCTCCTCCTGTGTCCCCCACCGAACTTGCACATTCACCAACCCGAAAAACAACGACGTCGCCGCAAGGATAGAACAACAGTTACTACGTACCGACAACCGCAGCTGCTGCCACTAGCGGACAGGACACGCTTGCGAAACTGAGTGGCGCCAGTCAACACGAGAAGAAGACAATCGCAACCTTGCCAGCTGAACTATGCTGTGTGGCCTCCAAGAGAGGGCGGAAACCGACAAACAGCACCAACGTGAGCCGCAGCACGGGTCAGCCGTACCGACCAACTATTGGGACATGGCATACGTCATTTATGTAAACATGTAGTGTACTCCATGAAAAGTTAGTGGGTCGCCTGTCTGTTTCCGACGCCGATATACATAAGGTGTGACAGGCGTTCGCAAATCAACAGTGCACAATGTCTTGCACCTACATCCCTACAAGGAGCAGCGGGTTCAGGCATTCAAGCCTACGGACGAACGTCAGCGCAGATAGTTTGCTAGGAAAGAGTCACGTAAACAATGACGTTTGGGAAAAAGATTTGTTTCTCTGATGAGGCAACGTTTCATGTATCCGGTAAACTGAATCGTCATAACGTTTGTGTATGAGGTTCACATCATCCGCATGTCACACGTGAAATGGAAAGATACAGGCAAAAGGTGAATGTTTGGTGCGGACTGTTGCACATTTGCATCATTAGTCCACTCTTTTTCATGGAGTCTGCGGTCAAAGGTGGTGTTTACCTAGACATGTTACAACAGTTTGCTGTGTCAAAATTGGAACACCTGCAACCTAATGTATTCCAACGTGAAGGGGCACCAACCTACTGGTCCTTAAATATGCATCAATGTCTCCGAATATTTTGGGTTGGCCGATATCGTTCAACTTGATGGCTGCCACTATCACCTGACCACACAACACTGTTCTTCCTGTGGTGTTCTGTAAAAGATCTGGTGTACCAAACGAAGATTGGACACCTACAGGAGTTGAAGGCAGGCTTTTGCAATGCTTTTGAACATGTTACTGTAAATATCTTAAACCGTACATGGAAATAGAATTCCAACTAAACATTATCCGTGCCACTAAAGGTGCACACATTTATGTGCATTAACGAGGAAACAAAAGTTCGTGAATTACCTTATCACATGTTGAAAACAATTTGTCAATATCTAGTATAGCTGTGTTTTGTATTTGGCAGAGAACGATTGCTGGGAAAAAAGATTCCGAGCTTTTCCGCTCTCATGTTTTAATCATATGTCACCTGCAGATGTGTTTAACTCCACGAAACCCGTAGTGGTACACTAATAAAGGACTTAAATACAGCTGAAGCGATTATTAATACCCAAGATGAATGCTCATAGCTGTGGTTGCCCCGCCTTCAAGGTTGTCTGCATAGTTTTTAAGGTTCTAAAATCTTAACTTGTAAAGGTAATTTATGAACACCCAATACTGTCGCAGTCAACAATTCCTATGAAGCGACAGCTCTGTGGTCATGTATCATGTTTCAGAAAGTTCATACCGACTCTTGCTAGTGAAGTTAACTAGTGTCCGAAACGAGCTAGATAGACAGTCGTATGAAAACAGTCTTTGTTGAGGTTAGTATGATGCTGTGTTGCACAAATTAGAGAATTGTAACATTAAAACATTGTGCTGTACAGGGATGAAATCCGAAAGTTTGGTGTTCTAGAGTAATGCTGGTCGACAGACCTTGTCAGCGGTGCATGACAGCCTTTCATATGTTTTCAGTGATAGCAAAATATTCATGTCTGCATCCTCATCCGTTTCACAGTTTGAATGTTTCAGGAAGCTACAGCCAATATTCCGTTGCAAAGTGAAGCACCAGTCCGACATTCACAAACAAAATTGTAGATGTTCATCACATTAAGTGATTAAATTTTCTGTTGAGAGGTGGCACGCCCCTCTCTTACTTTAACAACATCGTCCGTCAGATTAATATCCATACTTTTGGTCATCATCCCTGTGTCCCAGGTACTACATTAGGTATATGTGGCTTGTGACTTTTTACATGAGGAAATTGTGGGCATAATGTTCCTATAACTGCATGTGCAGTCTGTAGAGAACTTTTACTTCAGGGGCCGTAGCGGAGGTGACGGAGAACAAGGAGACAAATGGAATTCGGGTCATAAATTCTGTGTGCAGCGAGCAGGCTGTGTGAGTGATTCTGGGAAGCAGCACTCAGAGGGTAGTACCTGCAGAGAGACTTATGGCTGTAGCACTCCCCACTTTCCGGTTAGGAACAGTGAAGGAGGGCGCCTGTGTAGACCAACAGTATAGTGATAAGGAGATAATGCGACATTGCTACATTAAACTATCATTGAGGCACTAGGAACTGCTCATTGGCAAATATAGTGAAACAACAGAGTCATTAAAAAGCGCTCTACGAGAGTTAGACATTGTCAAGGAAGCACAAATCGCGATGTACCGAATGAGACATAATGAACGAAATTCGCTAGGTTTTAAATAGAGATTGGGCCCCTCCACGCCCGCGCCAACGTGGTGACCAAACCAAAAGTTCTACTGTCACCTCCGTAAACATGTTAGTTATCTAGTAGGTGGATCACAGAATGCTGGGCTGTGATGTTGTCCGTGCGTCTGGGTAAGGCTACGCATTAACACGGTCCATCAGGTGATAGATAGTGGACGAAACGCGAGTGAGGGTAGCGATTTGAAGAGCAGAGGGAAAAATGTGCCACGGCTCGTGCGGTGGGAAAAAAACCTCTGCGACAGTGGGATGGGTAGTAAGAGCAGTAGTGGCTTACTAGCTGCGATAGCTCATGCAAGGTTGGATTTGTTAGTATAGGTATCATGCATCATTACCGTGACAGGCGATGGCGATGTGTCCCAGTTGCTGCGGCTGCTACTTTCCTGGAACAATCAAGATCGTTATACAGTAGTGGGAGATCGGCCATGGATCATCTCACTGTGTGGGGGATGTGTGGAGCTTGTTTGCATGCAGTGTACGGTACGGCTTCCCTGTGTGGTGCCAGTTATTCGGCAGTGTATTTCAGCTGGATATCCAGTAAATGCGTCTGATTAACAGGGGCTCGCCTGTGCCGTTATGTTTGCGTTAGCTTGGCCATAGATGTTATGTCCTTGCAAGTATGTCTTTTGGTCTTTTATGTTTCCATCTATGGTGGTGGTCGTAGTTCCCCAGATTCAGAATAAACGGGTTCTGCGAATGTCTGGAGTTTCTGTATAGTCTTGTGGTGAGTTTGTGGATTACCTCCGTGAGAGTCTCAAGTCGGTATTCCCGGTGTAGGTCCGCGATGCGTGTGTATCGTGGAGCATTGCTTATGATTTTGAGTACCTTGTTTTGTATGAGCTGCAGACGGCGCAGGCGTGTAGGCGCAGCGTATCCCCAGACGGGAGCTGCGTACGTCATCAGGGGTCGGATAAGTGTCATGTACATGGACCTCGACACCCTTCTGTTCAGTGTGCTACGCCTGTTGAGCATAGGATAGAGCTGTTTGAGCCTCGCGCTAGCTCGGTTGGTCATGTGTTGTATGTGGTCCCCCCAGAGTAATTTCCGGTCCAGCCAGACACCGAGGTATTTGACTTTCTCGCGGAAACGTATTGGACGTGCATGTATAGTTATTGGTCTGCAGTAGTGGTGTTTGCGCAGTTGCTTCGGTCTTCTCGTGAATAGAACGGCTTCGCACTTGTCGACGTTTACTCTAACACTCCATTTCTCCAAGCAAGGCTCGGCCACTCTGAGTGCAGTCTGTAGGCGTGACGTAATGTTTGATGGTTTCCAATCTTGCGCAAGGATGGCTGTGTCATCCGCGTAGATTGCCATCATTGTGTTGTGTGTGGTTGGGAGATCGTTTATGTAGAGGTTAAACAGTAGGGGCCCTAGGATGCTTCCCTGGGGTACTCCCGCGTGTATACCGTGTCGTGTTGACTGTTTTCCCTGCACGTCAGTGTTGAAACTCCTGTCTGTGAGGTATGAGTGTATTAGACGCAGCAGCCCGTCGGGGAATCCCGCGTCGCTGAGTTTGCGGATGAGGCCGTTGTGCCATAGACGGTCGAAAGCCTTTTCGATGTCCAGGAACACTGCCCCTGTAGCTTTGTTTATGTTGAAGCCGTGTGTTATGTGTTCAACGACCCGTAGGAGTTGTTGTGTTGTGGAGTGGTGATTTCTGAAGCCGAATTGCTCCGGTCTCAGGACGTCCGGTGGAAGTAATGATGGGCAAAATATAAATCGAAGCAGGGCAACAAGAAATCACCACCAAGGCCAAAGGTTTAATAATGAGCCTAAGTGGAATGATAGAAGTAAACTGGGGCGGTAGCTTTCACGAAAACAGAAATAGCAACCAGAGGGTAAAGCAAAATTCTAACCACTTCATACAGTCGGTTTGTAAAACAGGACAAACAAGGAATCGTGGAGAGATTGGTAGGCAAAGTCCGCAACGTGATCACCAGAATAACGTAATGGAGATCAGACTACTTAAACCTCAGCAGAAGTCGAGGTAGACACTGACAGCCGTCCACTGTGGCCTCGGCCCACAACAAAGCATAAAACTTGTACAGTTGTATTGTAACGGCTCCGTGTGAGCCGCTGCGTGGTTCAGTGAATGTCAAGAGCAGTGTAACTAACCATGGTGTAGCGCTTCGAATACGGCTACTTTGGGTCAGAGAGCCATGAGTGGCCATTGGTCAGCACTCATTGTAGGGTTGGTACAGGTAGAAACCGCTTACGATTTCTGAGCACCTCCGGCCACCGTGTGTGGACCCCGGAAGGGAACGACGATTAGGTTACTCATCCCTATGATGACGGTTAGCACGGATGCTCTGATTAGCATCTCCTTTTGCTGAGTTGAAATGTGTGAGAGATTTATTTGAAATTCCAATGAGATGAATATCCCTACCTGCACACAGGCGTTGATATAAGTCAACGGGGAAAGTTGGAAATGTGTTTTGTTGCCACTTACACTTCTTGGGTGATTTATTGTTGTAATTAGCGGATATAACCTTCTACTGTGACATTTTATCAATGACTTTGGCGTTTGTAGCTTCTTATCTAACATTTTTACTTTGATAATTTAGCGCAAATGTGTAACGTACTGGTATCCTCTCATGTTTCACAGATAGAGATTTATTTCTTGGATAGGAATGTGCCGATTACTCTGCGGAAACATCTTGGGTTTATGACAAAATCGGTTGGTTCAACACTTGAACATTGTTGTGTTAGTAGCTTTTTACGCCACAGCAAAGGTATGTGTTGGAACAACGTGATTCAGAAATAGTTGCGCTAGTCTTGGAGACACGTCTTGCTCCACTGCGACTTGGCCCGTCGATACTCGGTCTCTGGGACTTTGGCGTCCTGGTCTGTTAGTGCATTTGTGCTCTGAGATTGTACCCCCGCTTTGTGTTCGACATAGATTTTATCAGATAGTAAACCATGCGTTCTAATCCAATTGTCTGTGATGTGTAACTGCGGATCGCCAAGTTGTATCACTGACTTCGCGTCCAGGAGAAGTAAGATTCAAGTCCCTGTCCCTATTTAGGACTATATAGCTCGAGTAAAACGAATGTCTGGATGGCTCCTCAATAAACTTTTCATTCTGCGTCCTAGTAATGGGTCACTAATTGAAGACCTCGGTTGTAAACAATGGTAAAAGATACTACATGAGAAGCAGAGTTACTACTTACAGAACGTGGTATGTACGTGGTGCTTTATTCGTGTTAGTTCACAGCTCCACAATAAAACGGAAATGCCAGTTCTGTCTCTAACCCAGGAGTCTCACTAACATCGCCTTTGTCAAAATGTGAAATGTAAACAGTGATAAGTGCCAAACACACGGCTGCTAATAGGGGGAACGTGTGTTGTATTCTTGCCAGAAAAATGCTTTTAGGGAATTATTTGTACAAATTTGAGGATTATGTGGATAACTGCGACTCAATGATAGTGTATACATTCCTGAACGCAAATACGTGTCAAAAGTAATTACAAATTAGCTTACTATGAATACTTCTCTAAACAAGTAAACTAAGTAAGTTGTGTCCCTTACATTTTCACGTGAATTTACGTGACAGTTGGACAGCAGAAATGTTACGGGTCACCCTTAATATTGTGCTGAATGATGATTAACTTCTGAAGTGATTTTACTTCATTATTTCAAAAAGTAGTGCAACGAAAAATCAGTCGAAAGTTGCAATTTTTTTTTTGCTCTCCCAATGAATATATTCGCCTCTATTAAACCCCTTTCTATCTGGCTTGTTCTGTCCTTTGATATCGCGTGAATGTTTTTCGCTTGAGTAAGGCTTGGCTGTTTACTAGACCGTGCTCTTTAGTATGTACGTTAAAAGCAATAATGTATGTTGGGACCCCATTGTTGGTGCTTTCTGGTAAAACTTTGTGAATTAATGACACATGACACTATCCACCTCTGTAGCTGAAGCCGCTAAGGCACACTTGTGGTGGCAACTTGGAGATATCCGGTTTCTAAACCTAGTGGTAAAAAAGATTGCCAGTATTAGCGGTGAGAGAAGAAGTCAAATTCAAGCTCTTACTACCTTATTAGCTATTACACCTACACACAGGCTGTAACTATATTCCTTTTACTGGCTTTGTAGATAGGTTCCATACACCAAAACAGGAAAATAATAACTAGTAAACATGGGTCCTAAAATGCATACTTTAAGAGCTACGAACACTTATTCAGTAGAAGAGCTGTTTGATAGTAGGGAAAATGAACAAGTGCTCGTAGCTTTTCAAGAACGCATTTAGAGCCCATTTTTGGCTTTTGTTCTTCTTTTGTTCCATACTATCTTCTCCCAAAATATGGAATGCAAATAGCTTGTAGCAGATGTGACGTGCTTCACAGTACAGATAATAAATAAGTGCTATTGCTCTTAAGATATACATTTCAGAGCCCATGGTTACTTAACTTTTTTCTTGTTTCGGTGTAAGGAACCTGCACTGAAAGTCTGTAAAAGGAATTTAATTACACCTTGTAAGAAGCTCTCCCTAAATCTTTCCACCATTGAGCAATGTCTGTAAATTCTTTCTTGTAGCTTATAAATGTAAAACATGTCTTTTTCCTTTTCCTGTGTCCCGCATCGGCTCAGGGTCGGCATGGCTAGTTTAATTTAGTTAGTTTAATTTAAGGGGTGACCGGATGCCCTTCCTGCCCCATCCCGTTACTCCCCGAGTCGGAATATGTGCACCCTCAACGGTCTGGTTGTGTTATTAGTCACGTGAAATTAAGCGAAAGTTCCATAAATGTTTGCGAATGTATAAATGAGGTGCGGCTGAGGAACCAGACCGCTATTCAGCTTTGTTCTTGTTTCATAGTGTCATTCTTTATCTTCTCCTTTATTTTCAGCGTCATATCTCTAAAGAGAATTTCTGAACGCTAGACATTGCGCTTAAGACCTACTTCTAATTCCAAATCTTTTCTCGGGGTCTCACGTAGCGAGGGACTCCAACATTGTTTGGCAGAGGCCTAGCAACAGTAAATAATGATTACTCACGCAAATTTGATATCCCATTCAAACTCACCGTCACTGATGCGTTTAAGCATAATACATCATGCTGCACCGCAACACGAAAAGTCGATGTTTTCTTTCCACAATTAGCAGACTAATTGGGAGTTCACACTCATAGGGCAACTTAATGCTGTGTGCCGTTCCTGCGACTCGTCATATACCTTCTAGAACAACACAAACGCGACACTACAAAGCACATGCAATCATCAGTGTCACCTATGTTAAGAGTGTTGCAGGTAAAGACACATAACACGAAATCCGTCCATGGGCTGTCAACTAGAAATCACTGCACAAGGTCGTAAACCACAAGAATATTAAATAACCTATACAATAAACGATTAGTGATCTCGGATCAGTTCTCTACATCTTCACCCCTTTGGAGATCGATTGCGGTTGACTGGCTTGGTGGAAAAACAAGTCAGAAATAACAGTTCCTTAAGAACCGTAAAAACAATTGACTTGTTTTGTTGTAACACCGCAGAACATTCGGTTTATCATGCTGAGAGAGTGAATCATTGCCTTACTTACAAACCAAAAAAGACAAAAAATGAAGAGACAGAACAGTAGTTTCTACATAGGCGGACTACAGTCTTCTGGAATGTATAAGCAGAACAGCAGGAGCCGAATGTCAATAGGTAATAGAGGTAAGAAACAGGCACCTTACAGGTCGATTCTTTCGTTGCTGGCATATCTATTTTCTCAGGCATCATCAAAAAATTCCACGGTGAATCCATTGTTTCCCTTGCTACGTTGTTGGTGGTACTATTTATCAGCGCCTTTGACACGACCATGGCTAAATTTAAAATAATGTATTGTTTGGCACAATTACGCTGATTTCAAATGACATGACCGGCTTCGGCCGGCACTGGTCATCATCAGGCTTGCAAGACAAATAGCATCAAAAGCTAAGAGAAAAGTTGTGCAGATTAAGTCAAAACTACAATAGAAAAGAATATTAAAAATTTAAATACAAAAAAATAAAGTCATTCCGTAAAACATATGACTTGATTCACTACCACCACCGCGAAAACCACATTGTCAATGTCAGTGTTAATTTTTCTCGTTTGTAGCGATTCTGCCATCGCTTCTGCAAGCTGACGATTTATGGTAGGCAAAATTTTAGCACATTTTTCATTTATCGCTTTGCAGGAATGTGTTGATCATGTAATTTTGTCCCTGACACCCGGATTGGGGCAGTACTTTTCGCAGCCTAAAAGAACATGCCTACCCTTGCCTTTCTTATGACGTTCATTGGCGCTATTTGTCTCTTCTATTGATTTGCTTTAGCTTCAGTACTGGGACGGTATTATCCAGTAAATTAACTTGGTAGTACATTGTTTCGAGATTTTTTATACGTTTTTATTATGTACCTTTTTTGTCTGTCCGTTCAGTATACATTTTGCAACTTATTTTAAAGTATATACCCTACAACCTAGGTGCTTGAAGTTTTAAACATAGCTCAGAATTGGTTGAAAATGCAATTGTGTATGCTTCAGAAGCAAGTACCTTCAGTACGGGAGAGGTGACGATGAAGCATAATACAGAGTGCCGTATGTCCAGTTAGTTTCAGCACTATGACTCTGCTTAGCAGTTTGCGTCACAGCCCCTGCAGGCTCAGTGTGCATAAATTACTTACTGCAGAGTCTGTGACATCTATTTCGATTCATACGCGCACCTCTGTAACGCCTGAAGTAATTTGTATCAAACTAGGCACGTCTACCACTCGCTACTTGAAAAAAATTACTATGAGAATAAGACCTCCGTCCCCACTCCCAACACTTCTACTGTTAGAAGTGGGAGTGCAAAAGGTCGTAACTCAGGAACGCCTGGAGCAATGTCAAACAAATTTGGTGTATACATGATTCAGTTTACTACTTTTCATTATGAAGAAATCCGATCCGGTTGTACTTGAGAAATGCTTTGTTTTGATAAAGTCATACACATGACATGGGTTTTAGGATGAAAATCCCATCTTCAGGCGCTCCAAAAAAGTCCAAGGAAAACTAAGAGGGATTCTTCATAAAATGAATTAACACTAAAACCGCCCACATAAATGTGAACAAAAAAAAATTGAAGAAAATACGTTAATGTAACAGCAAAAACACGTTTTCAGCGACTTGCGAACGAGCAGACAAGTTTCGTGGACTTAAGAAATTAAAATGAAGGCATAAAAGCCGTAGAATGCCAATTTGAGAACCTCAAAAGTAGTTTAACATACCATATAAGTGTGCAGCCTGCCGCGTACCGTGGTAGCCCAACAAGACCGGTCAATGGATTGTCTCGACAACCGCAATGACATTCCTGTGTGCACAATGTGTACTACACATACATGTCAGACAGTGACTGCCACCGGAACTGATACACAGGGCAGGAGGGAGCACCGAAGAAAATATTGCTAACACGGTCGCACCCCCATTTTCCTCCCAAACGCCACCCATTACTAATAGCGCTAAAACCACCTTACCTACGCAAAGCACCAGTTAAGATAAGCCTAGTACAGAGCAAAAAACAAAAGCAAAACTTGCAATGAACAATGCAATTGTCAAGAAATAAAAATAATACAAAGATATAATGAAATTGTCAAGAAAATAAATGAATAAAACCATAGTCAAAATGTAAAGTTAACATAGCCATAGTATAAAATAGAAAAGGAACACCACCAAATTACCACAAATCAAACAAAATGCAGGAAAATATTTAAACATAGAGAGTACGTCATATTACGAACGTAAGACGACTATAAAGTGATGTTCACATTTGTATGGGCCTCTTTAATGTTAATTAATTTTATGAAGAATCTCTCTTCGACTTCCTTGTTTTTTGTAGAGCCTGAAAATGAGATTTATGTTCTGAAACCCTGGTCGTGTGTACGATTGGGATTTGTCAAGTACAACTGGATCATATTTATTCATCATGAAAAATTCTAGCAACAGTTTTAGAAGTATCGCGGAAAGTATATTGTCATTTTACTATGTTTTTATTAACTCGCGTTATTATTTGTCTGGTTCTCTGTTTAGCTCAAATTTCGCAATTGTTTTTAAAATAAATTTCCATAACAGGATGATAAAGCGATATTACTCTTCTTGTGTGGTGCGTGATGGAGGGTACTTGAAACTTTCAATATCGCTGATAGCTGGAGGCAATGCAAATTAACTCCCTTGCTTGTCTAGTGTGAGACGGAAGGTACTTTGCGTATCAATACTACTCGCCCCCTTTCCCTGTTCCAGTTGTGACTGTTATGAATAATGGTTGCTATAGGCCTCAGCGTGAGCACAAAATTTCCTAACATATACCTTCGCGGACATTTCGCGAGATATATGTAGGCGGAAGCTATATAATCCTTGATTGAGGTGACATTGAACACATGTCCCTTTTATAATCTCATCAAAGCGTCTGAAATCAATTACGAAATTTCACACACACAAGACGACAAACCAGAAAATAACTATCTGAATAAATATAATTTTTTGATATAACACTTTTTAATTTGGACTAAAAACCACCGAACGGTTTCTCTAGGTTCTACACGGATTCCCAACCTCAAACGTGAAGTTCTTAAAATTTGTGATTGTGAATTTTTAATAGCTCTGAAATTTTTTTTATTTATAACGAAAAATGTTTGTCACATGTGATGGATAACAGTTAGGATGTGAACTATTTATGCTCAATGTGTATTGCAAGCGCCCCATGTTTTTCGTAATAAATCTTACAAATGTTTTCGTGGCTATACAAGATTCACAGTCAGGAATTTTCAGAACAATCTGTATGGACTTAGGAATCGGTATGGAGGTATGAAATATTATTTTATACTTTTAAGTCCGATGTGAAGAGTTGTGTGTCTGGTGCTCGTCCCCATTTTCGTTTTCAGGTCAGTGCTGGTAAAGAACGGAGCTAGGGTCTTTGACATTTTTAAACATTTCTGTCCTTTCTCTATGATACGAAGAAAAAATAACCTTACTTCTATAGTTGCACCTAGATATTTTATTCGGTTGATCGTTAGTTGCCGTAAGGTAGGTCTGGCAAATAACGCCGCCCTAGTACGTAATATGTTAAACTTTCGTTAGTAAGTCATATTGAACCATAACATGTATGAAAATGGCTCTGTAAACTCTTTTGAGCATAAAAACATAGATATTGTTGATAATTATTTCTGGAGGCTAAAAACTCCGAATTAGAAAAATATTGCATGCTGGCTTTATTAGGAACACATGGTCCAATTAATTCGATTTTTTTAAACACAAAATAAGTACTTATTTTCACTCATAATTAGCATTAATTAACTAAAATGTCACAGTGTTAACCTATTTTCAGCTCATATAGAATATGATTGTTCACACATCAAAGTCATCATTCTTCATGTTTTGGGCACTTGTACGTTGCAAGATATGTGTTTCTTCTAATACCCCCAAATTTATCATGCAAATACGTGTAACAAAATGTACACAGTGACATGTTCTGCTTACTATCTTCTTCACACAGAAAACACTTCCAGCCTGTGCCTGAGCTTATGCTGCGTTAGGGGTGACGTGTGGCGAGAATTTCTTCAGGGCTTGTCTTCTTACGGTTTTTTCCATGTCATACAACAGTGAGGACTTAATTAGAGTTTCTTTGTAGTTCAACGATTTATGAGCGATTCTCTCAGGGCGGTTTCGTTTTAGCGTGGGGAGAACAGCAGAAAATGAAGTTTGATGTGTAGTTGTTCCTGTTGTTTATGTCATTTCTTCATTACCACTGTCTATACAACAACTAAAATTAGAGGTTTCTAAAATTAGAGGAGTTAATGTGCACAATTGTAGCTAGATGGTCTGAAAAGGTTAATATTATAAATACGTAAGATAAAGAATAGTTAGGTGTACCGTGACTAATAACGCAATCTTTTGTTTGTACACCTATAATCCTATTATACTGTTGTATGTGGACCTACAACACCACCATGGTGTTAAAGTGCTATCATGCACTTCATAAGAGTACACATTCGTTTCGCTAATATTACAAAGTATTATTATAAACAACTTTAAACAAGAACCTTGTAGGATCATGAAAATTTATAGTTTTATATAGTTATTTATTAATACAACTCCAAAAACAACCGATAATGCTTACCCTGATGTAAGAGTAGTACTTCCGCTGAATGACACAAGACACAATAGCGTGTGTAGCGTAAAGATTAAGAGTGATACCATTTTCATACCGACACATACAGCACACTAGCGCTGCTTGGTACAATTACACGAAACTATTTAAGTAGGTTTAAAGGTGTACGTGGCTTATTTGGTCGAGGTACGTCAGTTGCAACTGCATTGGGAGAAATACACCACGGTTGATATTTCAGTGTTCTGTCTTTCTTTCTGCTTTACGATCTTGTTAATGCTTACTTTTGTAGTTGGATTCTACCAGTCTCAGCGAAGTCTGTCGTCCAGTCGTGAAGAGAACATTATCTTAAGCGTACTTTGCGACGTGGTGCGGTTCTAAGCGCTTCAGTTTGGAACCGCGTGACCGCTACGGTCGCAGGTTCGAATCCTGTCTCGGACATGGATGTGTGTGATGTCCTTAGGTTAGTTAGGTTTAAGTAGTTCTAAGTTCTAGGGGACTGATGACCTCAGAAGTTAAGTCCCATAGTGCTCAGAGCCATTTGAACCATTTGACCTTCGCGACCTTAATAGCTTTCTGGGTTGTGATATCGTTGATACGAAGGGACTTCAAAACATAAGTTACACGTTATCATGGCAGGCCAAGTAACTTTTACTGAATGACGCACTACAGTTCAAAATGATGCAGACACATGACACTATTTTTCGGTAAACAGTGGTCTGAACGTTCTACCAACGGTTCAGTTAGGATAGAGACACACTCCTTAGTCAAGAAGCCATTCGAGAACCGCTCTGTAAATGTCTTCCGCTTTGGGAAATCCCTTTCCCCGACTTGTCCTTTTAGCTCACCAGAAAGATGGCGCTGACAAAGATATGGACTGCATAGCTTATCAGATTCACCCACGTCTGTGCGGCCTTGGTCAAATTGTTGGCACAGCTTCAGTCAACTGGACGCGACACTGCGTTAGGACCAGATACCGCCAGAATATCATGTTTAACTTGTATGTGATTCGGAGGATTTGTGTCATATCGTATAGAAACCGCTTTCCACAGCACAGGTGACAACGTCAATCGAAACTAAACGACAGCCATTATCGAGGGCTTACTACAATCCGCAACGATGTACGGGAGGTGCTTCTGAAGACCACACCTCTTCCCCAGCACTGCAGCGCCCTCACACTGAGGTCAATATAGTATCGAGAGAGCCAGAGCTTAGCCTAGTCTGAGACCTCAGATACAGCAATCAACATCGTGGATTAGGACAGTGACAATTTCTGATGAACTTGTAGTGTTGGTAATGTCGAACATTGTACCTTAAGAGAACAGTTTGTTAACTAGTGCATCAAGTGATGCTTTGCCAGTTGTAATATCCACGAGATAAATTTTAGCTGCAGTGCGGCGAGAGGAAGTTATGCTTCTGAATGTTATAAACATTATCTGTTCGACATATGAGAAAACAGTGAAAACGATGATAAATATTAATTATTTATATAATGTTTTGTGATGTGGTTGGACATACCGATGTGTGTCATACAAAGACAATGATTATTGTAAATTCCTTTTAAGATCTGCGTTTGTCGTCCATTGTTTTTACCTTTTGTTGGATGGCTTTTGTAGGTTGCGGACGCATATCAAACTGAGGTCTGTTAAGAAGCTGTAATTATTTGTTAATTATTACTTGAGAATATAGCTCATTATTATTATAAATATTTGTGAATAATTATTTGTAGCTTTAATTCCTCTCTCAGTAAGCATTATCTCTGTTAATTATTTCTTTCCGCTGCAAGGAGCGCAGCTATTGACGATAGCGATTTGTATCGCGTTTTTGTCTATTTTTCCTTAGAAAAAAATCAAATGTTTGCTTGATGAAGTCTAAATAGTGCACAATACGAAAGTAAAGTTTAATAAGCATTTCAAATACTTATCTTATTTGCTCTAACAATAGAAAGTCTCTATCAATTGTCTGCCGCCATCTTAAAAATTATCTCAGAGGCAAATTCGAATTACGCAACTCTGCAGACATAAATGCCAAAGGTAATACAACTGTGTAAAAATAAATGTGCACCGGTGGTCCAGAACTCATTTTAATGAAAATAATTCGAACCAGATTGGTTCTTTAAACACAGTGCTCATAGAACGATCGTTATAACAAACTTTTCTAGCTGATGTGTGGAGCCTAAATTATTTAAGCACGAGTTGCGAAGAATATTGTTTCAGGTAACATACGTCAGTGTTGTGCGCGGCTGATATTCGGTGTTTTAATGATCATTTTGCTGAAGATAAGTGTTTCCATCATAATCGATCGTTGTATAGAATATGTTGTATGAACTGTGATTTAGTGACACACAACTCACGGACAACACTTTACCACGGCGTTAACTTGGAGTTCTTTAGCAACTTGACCATATCTTTAGCCGTGAGAAAAATTATTTAGTAATTACTCAATGCAATAAAATAAGATTATCATTTTCATTTACAAATTAATAAAATACCAAACCACCGAATAAAACAGCGAACGCCACACAGTCCATGACCTTTGTGAATTATCCAGTACTCCTGCGGCAAGGAACTGTAGCCAATTGAAGGAAATCTTTTAGTCATTAGTATAATAAATCGAACTAACATTTGTGTTCTAGTTTGATGTGCCACCTCAACGAGTAATGAGAGAACCCACAGTTGTGACGAGGAGAAAGTAGTTTTGCCCGGTCACAACATTTTGTCAACCAGAATCGTAGGGTCCCTCGTACTTCAGCTTTGGTATACGTTTGTAGTTGCTGTGTCGTTTCGCTCACACAATGTGTTGCACTTGTTATCAGTATTGCAGCAAAACTGGGTCTGAGAACCCCCAAAGCATGCACTCTCCTCTGACAATGTGCCACTCACGTTGCATAACGGCCTTAGCTGGAGATGACATGTAAGTTATCTTCTGAAGTAGCAATGTACAAACGTTGACAGGGCTCTGTGATAAAAAAGAAAAGAATAGCACTGGCCCTCATGGTATTCCTGCTGCCAGTGTTTTGGTGCTAGATAATTTATCGTTGTAGCTGATAGCGATTTTTCTCTATGCTAAGAAATGTTAATTAGTTTGGATAGTCCACACATGAAGATACTGACTAACCATTCATGTACTATTGACATATTTGTATAAAAAGAATTTCGCTAAACATTTAGAAAGAGCGCACATAACTGCTGTAAGCAAGAAAATATAAAAAATAGCGTTATAAAGTCAGCATTGCCATATTTTACGAAGCAGCGTATCTGTATCAAGCAGGTATATTATGTAAATTACTAGCTTAGAACTACTTAAACCTAAATAACCTAAGGACATCACACACGTCCATGCCCGAGGCAGGATTCGAACCTGCGACCGAAGCAGTCGCGTGGTTCCGGACTCAATCGCCTAGGACCACTCTGCCCCCGCGGCTGGCGACAGTTTACTAAAAAACATTTATGTTTTTTAGTAAATGTAACGGAATGTAACGGAAAATGTAAACATTTATTTAAGAAATGGTTACAGCCATACAAAATTTTGCATGTGTAAAGAAAAGGAGCTGTGATGTGACGGAAAAAGATAATGAAATATGGAGGATTAATATTTTGCCAGAAATTACAATTTTCTATGTTTTTATTGTCCTTTCATAAAAAGCTATAACTCAAATTCTAATCATGCAATTAATCTTAAAATTTTATTGTAATGTTCTGAGAAGGTTAGAAGACCACTGAACTAAAGTTATGAATTTATGGTACACATTGTATCATTAACAGAGTTTTTAATTTAGCACAGCCAATATTAACTCCCTTTTGTATATACAATAATCTAAAAATCAGAATTTAATAGCAGAATTTCGTATTTTTTAGCTCCAGAGAGACATCAACACGTTTCGAACATTTCCTGAAAACTTCATAGCATTAGCACTTATACATTTTGATAAAAGATTAATAATAATGTAGAAAATGTAAAACAGAGAAAATGAGGTTCAAAGAATTTCTGCTTATACTTTTACATGTAATCAGCTTACTTCAATTTTAAAATCCTCCATACCCATACCCCTCATCCTCCAGGTTTCTTGTTCTCTCCTCTTCGAATCTGCCTGGCTTGTATTTGTAGGTAAAACACTGATCTGTTGGCTTCTTGAGCCTGCTCTCGTCGATAGTGTAAAATGATTTTGTTGTAACATATACCAATACTCTTCAGTACTTCAATTCTGCCATTATTTGCGTTGTTATGACATAAAACTGCATCATAGACATCTATTTTGAGTACTTCAGGACCAAAGAATGTTCTTATTGAGCATCTAATCCAAATTAAATTATTGAGGCTTTCGTTTGGATTTTGTGTCTTTCCATGAAGACACTTCCTGACTAAATCAGGGTTTCCAAGAAATCTGAATGTGAGCTTACTTGCACTGATAACATGTTCTCATAATGAGTGTTTATGTGAATATGTTCCATTTCTGTTGTTGAACTTACACCAATCGTCTTTCGGACACAGATTGTGCATTGGTGTTTGATCAGTGGATAGTTTGTGGGAAACACTGCCCACACAGGACGCCTCATTGCCTCTAAATTTGGTGTGTTTTTTCTGATAACTCTTCCACGATGTAACTGAAGGGAATCAGTTACTTTCAGAGTAAGTCTGCCTTTTCCTCGTAGTGGTTTTCCGTCCTCAAGTACTTCATCTTTCTTCTCTTTCAGCAAACAACGAAACCTACCGCTAAGCTTCTTTTGGATGTGGCCAACACATTTCAAGTTTTCTATTGTTTTTTATCTGTTAGAGCTTTGAACGAAGAGGAGTCCCCATCACCAAGGTATTTAGTACACCTGACACCATACTAATCCTCAGATCTGTAGAACATCCTCACAACTGCAGCAACCTCCATGTCCCCACATGAGCCACTATAAATTTTAGAGCATGCTGCTGCATGCTTTTCTTGTCACAGTTTCTCGCTATTGACATTTTTTTGGTAGCATACTGTTGCCAGTATTTAGACATAATTTCTACATGTAAAATTTTACCTGGGTCAACAACAATAACACATAAACATGAAACCCTTATAGCCTGGCAAAGAAGCTCTAGATCAATAAGTCTGAATCCACTGGAATCCATATCAACATCATTCACTCAACTGTTCAATTCTCCTGTCCCAAGTTTCGATGCTGAAGCTAAGAGCTTATGTTCTTCATTTCTAGCTGCTTCCATTTTTTGTTGGTAACTAATTTCCATGAAACCTCCGTTTCAGAAACACAGTTTCCCCACCACCCATTATGCGTAAATCTTAACTTCCACATAATTGTTTGCGAATCCAACTTTCCACCTACTATTATGTGTTAGTATTGTCAAAACGTACATAAAGCACATGCAAGAAAGTTTTCAGGCATAGAGATAGATGTCAGCCAGAGATATAGATGTCAGAAAAAGATATCGAAAGAAAATAACCTTCACACTGACAAAAATTCTGTTGAAGCGAGCAGTTTCCCAAATGTCGGAAAAGGTGGGAGGGCCGCCAGTGCAGAGTTAATCAGTTTAAAAATCTAAAGGCATTTCTAAAGCTGCTACCACGATAAAATTCACACACACCATTGATTAAATTGTGTAGATGAATAAAGTAATATTTGGCAAAAACGGTTTTTTGGATCAAAGTCCATTACACCCGACCTTAATTTCATGTTTTAAAGATCCTTTAAAGATTAAATTTAATAAGAAGTACAAGTATCTTAGAAACTCGCCCATTGTCACTCCCAATTCCGCAAGTGTTCAGAGTGGGGGGAGGAGTAAGAACCTGGTTAAGAAAAACGGGATCCATCAGGCTACGAATGGTTGTCTGCCTAGGGTTACAGCTGTAACCGTAAACGCCAGACACGTCTATATGGCAGCCACCTGTATTCTGGTCACCGTCTGTTGACTCTGTGAGCTCGGGTGCAATTGCTTCTTCTTGTCTCAAAACTGCAATCAAAATTATGTGAGATACTTTAGCATTTCATCAACAAAACTTTAACACAAACCAGTAATCATGACACAAGAAAAAGAAAGAATTCATTACGCTGTGCCTCAGTCTGTAAGGCTGGTTAACAGATCTAATCATCGGATTTTAGGAGATCATACATGTCATAGAGAGAAGAATCTAAGATTCTAAGAAAGCTTAAAGATTGAGAGAATATTTTACATTAAACATTAAACACGAACACACTACTGAAACCAGGTAAATTGGAACAACTGACAAACAGCATAGATAAATTCAGTATCAATATTCTGGCAATAAAAGGAATACGATTCTCAGATAAGAACACCTTTCAAACTATCGTATATGCAAGGGAAACCGAGCCATAACCATTCCAGGAAGAATCATCTGAACAGAATTTTGTAGTACATATATCGATACTGGACTAAGTAATAGATTTCACTTCGAAATTCCTATATTGCCTCTGGGAATATAGGAATTCTGGTATGATCTTCAAGAAACCACCAACAAAGTCCCGAGAAAGCATGTAAAAGTGTTACTAGAAAATTTTTAATGCTCAGTTCGGCAGAAAGAAAATTCAGAGACAACAGGAAAACACACGACTCAAATGAGGACATACGAGTACAAGAATGGAGAGAACATGATAATCTTCTGTAGGAATTTCTGCCTCAGAATCATGTCAATGCGATTCCAGACCACACAAGATATTACAAACTTTGAGATCCCTCAAAAAATGCCGTAGGAGAATTTTAGATAGACCACATGGTTTTATCCATGGCGAACAACAGATATATCACGAATGTAAGAACGAAGAAAGGATTTTGGGGTCTGATCATCAGCTGCTACAAATCGATGCGAAATTTATATCCAAAAGGGAAATCGGGTCTATTAACAAAACTTTCAGAACAGACCCACAGTACCTACATTTAAAGAAGAAAGAAATTA
Source organism: Schistocerca cancellata (assembly GCF_023864275.1). Classification (NCBI taxonomy): domain Eukaryota; kingdom Metazoa; phylum Arthropoda; class Insecta; order Orthoptera; family Acrididae; genus Schistocerca; species Schistocerca cancellata. Next base: position 108,697,027 of record NC_064627.1, on the reverse strand, counting down.
CAGAAGAAATAAGAAAATCTACAGTAATGACTGGACAGAACTGTCAGAAAAAACGGAAGAACTAATAAAATTGGGACAACCAACGAAAAAGGGAAACGCAGGTGGTGGAACATGGTATGTGACACACCCATAGAAGGGAAAGTACCAACCTCGAAAAAAAAATTAACAGTCACAGAACATCTGAAAAATGGGAAGAACAGGATACAGGAGACCACTTCGAAAATAATCGGTAGAGAAAAACGGGGTTATGAAAACAACAGGATGAAAAAGATAAAAACTGAATTTAAGAAATAGGAGTTCCTACAGACCATTCAGATAAAATATGACAAGATGTCAACCACTGAGTTTATATTTCAAAAGACAAGAGGGAACACTGGAGATAGACCCGAAAAAGGAAAGTAATATATGGTATTAGCCCAATAGTTCAACACATACCAAATTGTGCTCAGCCGATGCAGAGACTACGATTTGAAATTTCAGAACTTAACCAGGAGTCCAGACCCTCAATACGCGAGGAAATGGTGAAAATGAAAAAATCAATCAAAAATAGCAGAGCACCTGGAGAAGATGGACTGGTGTCGGAAATCTGGAAATTACACCACGAGAACATTACAACCAAAATAGAAGTAATCTTCCAAGTCATTTGGGAAACAGAAAATGTGCCAGAAGAATGGAAGTCAGACTTAATACACCCTCTCCAAAGGGAAAGATACAAAACAGACCCCAATAACTACAGATGAATTTCAGTCGTGCCTGTGACATACAAAATTTTGTCCTGGACCCTGTTAAATAGTATAGAGCTTCAGATAAATCTACAATCACAGACAGGAGAATAACAACGAGGGTTCAGTTTTGACTGTTCTACGCATCGTCCACTTCAGCTGATGGTGGTGTCTGAAGATGACCTAAAACTTAGCCGAAGCCGGTCATTTTAAATAAAATAACCGTCTCAATCTAGACTGTTTTAACGAATTTTATATTGCTTACAAAATCGGTGTTTCCCAAAAATGTTGCCGAAAACAATAAGGAAGTCCGTGAACATCACAATAACATGCGTTGACTTCAAGAAAGCCTACTACTACATAGACAGAGATATACTCTTCAACTTACTGGGATAAATGAAGGAAGACAACAATACCAGAAGGCTAATCCAAGAAACATTAAGGAAAAAAACCACCGCAAAGGTGTTCATGCGGGAGCTCTCAGAACCACTCGAAATCAAGATAGGAGTGAGACAGGGAGATGGCCTTTCATCCATTCTATTTAACTAATGTTTAAAGAAAATTATCAGAAAATGAGCCAAAGGAGGCATGGGGTAAAGATGAGGAGACAAAAAGTTAGAGACGTCAATAAAAATGTCGAGCCTTTGCTGGTGACACAGACATCATAACAAATAAAATAAAAGAGACCAAAGAGAAGCTAGAGACACTACACAAAATTTCAGCCAAAACAGGATTACAGATCTCCAATGAAAAGAATGGACACAAAATCAACAAACATTGGTAACAAAGTAAGAAAAGGTGACACAGTACCTGGGAGAGATTAAGCAGGAAACAGGTCCGAATTTTACTTCGAATGAAGAAAGGATTACAAAACTGAAAAAACCATACAGACTTCCATGGAACTGTTACAACAAAAGAAGTACCGGGTGATCAAAAAGTCAGTATAAATTTGAAAACTGAATAAATCACGAAATAATGTAGATAGAGAGGTACAAATTGACACACATGCTTGGAATGACATTGGGTTTTATTAGAACCAAAAAAATACAAAAGTTCAAAAAATGTCCGACAGATGACGCTTCATCCGATCAGAACAGCAATAATTAGCATAACAAACTAAGACAAAGCAAAGATGATGTTCTTTACAGGAAATGCTCAATATGTCCACCATCATTCCTCAACAATAAATAGCTGTAGTCGAGGAGTAATGTTGTGAACAGCACTGTAAAGCATGTCCGGAGTTATGGTGAGGCATTGGCGTCGGATGTTGTCTTTCAGCATCACTAGATATGTCGGTCGATCACGATACACTTGCGACTTCAGGTAACCCCAAAGGCAAAAAACGCATGGACTGAGGTCTGGGGACCTGGGAGACCAAGTATGACGAAGGTGGCAGCTGAGCACACGATCATCACCAAACGACGCGCGTAAGAGATCTTTCACGCGTCTAGCAATTTTTTTTTCTTTTTGTTCTAATGTCATTCCAAGCATGTGTGTCAATTTTTACCTCTCTATCTACATTATTACGTGGTTTATCCAGTTTTCAAATCTATACTGACTTTTTGATCACCCGGTATTTCCACAAATGTCAGATTAAGACACTATAACAGAGTAGTCTTACCAGAGGCCCTGTACTCCTCAGAAACAACAGTGGTCAAGGAAAGAACGAAAATCAAAGCGAAGGAAAAATAAGAGAGGAAATTTCTGAGAAAAAACGGGCCTGTTCAGAAAGAGATCTGAATTAAGAGACCGATAAAAGAACTATACAAACATACAGAGACGACTGCAAACATCAGAAAATAAAGAGCAAACTTGAACGGACATTTACATATGATGAATGAAAACAGACTGACCAAGAGGATTTTTAATATAGTGACGACTGAATACAGTGAAAACCAGCTGGGTGAAGATAATGGAAGACGATCTTCACAGAAAGAATGACAGACAGGGAAAAATAGAATGAAATAAAGCAGAAAACAAAATTTGATCAAACGCCTAAAGAGAAGAAAACAGGAAAATAGTGGAAAGAAGAGAGCAAGAAGAAATACAGTCAGTATATGAAAAGTTTTCGGAAGAAAGAGACAGAATAAATGTCATTAGAATTGATTATGGTTTACAGCCCTCTTTAAAGTGGAATTACCGATAATGATAGTAATAATAATAATAATAATAATAATAAGTCTCTTAAATATTTTTGTTAAAAACCAACATCAAACCTTTTCAGGTACTTTTATAATGCAGATTTCGCTTCTGATCATCAGAGGGCACCGAAGTCTGGTGACCTGCTCACCTTAACCATGTTACAAACTTACAGCGGACAGTCCGTGTTCCCCGTGCTGTTGGCAGCCATCATGTGTTGTCATGGGACAGTTCACAGTTGCGCGAGTGGCAGGTGCGGTGGAGCCGTCTGCGCATTCCCTTGGCGCTGTGGGCCGTCAGAGTCTGTTATAAACAAAGAAAAAAGTTGGTGGGTGCTCAGTTCTGGGGACACCGTGCGCAGACAAAGCAGAAAAACTTCCTTTCAGCAAAAGTATTTCACTAGCGGTATAATACATTGTTCAGTAGTGTATTATTAAGTGTCAGACTGTCGTATTCTGCAGACAAGCTTGCCAAAAAAAAAAAAAACAATAGACACACGATAATAGTAATAAAATTTGTTTTCGTCCTCATGAAATTTTGAATATTTGACGAACGATCTTTTCTTACGTCTTTGCTTCAGGGTATGATGCAGCCAAACCTTCTCTCATGTGTGAAATTGCTCTTTCTGTATATGAGACAGGAAAATTTTAATTGCAGCGATCTTGTCTCTGCACTTGCGATCATACAGTACGATGTACTGGAGCACAGAGCAACAGGCGAACTGCACCAAAAGTGTATTCGCGAGGTTAACAGGCAACTCCGTATGGCAGATGCAATAGTGTATGATTATAAAATATCGTCAAAAATTTTAAAATGTGTGTCCCTTTCGAAGTCATTAATTATTTATCTGCGTTTTCTCGTATAGCAATGTTCATTGTAATACGACAAGGGTGTTGAAGTGTTTTCCTTTACCAATTCACTGCAGGATCTTAAATTTGCGTTCGTCTTAGTGCTACTACGGTGTACTGTTCTATCGTGAAGCCCCAGTGTTTATCTGTTGGTCTTGTTCCTTGGAGTAAACTACGCCGAAATACCTAGCACTACGCCCTGCGTATTTTTTCCTGCAGTGTCGACAGATAATCCTATGCTCTGTCCTATGTTTACAACTACGCCACTATTTTAATTACAGTTATTGGTTGTTTTAATGGCCCTCGTACATCATATTCCGATACAACGCTTTCAGTTTCATCTGATACAGAGCCATTGTACGTAACTGCAACTATTTCCTCTTTACTTTCGCTAATTTTATTAAGTTGTGATTTACCGGTGAACCCCCTCTTGGTTTTCTTACACAATTTTATTACCATTTGTGGGGCGTAATTGTTGGCAAGGGCTATCTTCTGAACAGTACTAACTCATTTTCTGATTTCGTCAACATCTTATAGAAGTCATGAAATTCTATGCATTATCGTAAAGAAAAAGGCATGCTAATATCAGGCCACTTGATTGAAGTGCACATGTATGATAACATCTGTGTGTTGGTTTTAAATAAATTTGAAAGGGATCTTTACCCTTAATTTTTGAAATACTTAATTCCAGTGAATCTATCTCTCTGCAAATTCTGTCGAGAACCGTATTTTAGGATGCTTTCTACTTAACCTCTCCGTTATTTGTCCAAAAAATGTTGCAATGCCTTTCCATAACATAATAGACTCGTTGGCGTATGTCCTATACTAAATCATGTAGCCTGCTGTACCTTTATTCTCCATAAGGAATTTTTTTCTAGCTGGTTCACAGAAATTTTAGAAATTGTTTCAGCTAGTGAGTTTCCAACTGAGAGACAATCATTTTAACAACATTTTCAATCAAATGTAAAATAGTTACGACGATATAAAATGCTCCATCTCTATTGTTAATTGATTTCAGTGACAGGTATACGTTTATTGTTCAGTAAATTTTCTTTCAGCGGCCGTTGTGGCCTAGTGGGTAACAGCACTAGACTCTGGGTGTAGAGGTCACAGACTGAGTCCTGGATAGAGGATGGGATTCTGCGATTCCATTACCTCAAGGATGGCTCCAAGGTCCTCTTACTCAGTTATCAAATGAATACCATGTATCTCTCCCAGGTTTCTCGGTTCACAACCGACTCCTTCCTAGTGACCTGGCTGTATTACACCTACAGTCAGGGTAACATGCCACATATTTTACTTTACTTCTAAAATTTCATTTAAAATAGCTATCGTTTCGAGCGCAGGAATATTTGACTATAGGTTTAAAATTTTCGTGGGTGACACATGGCGTCTTCTGATACATTCACATGATTCATAACCATGAGCAAAGCTTGAGCTCTTTTTCACACCCTATGACTCTGTGAAAATATTAAAGAGCTGTAATAAGTAATTAATCAAGTAAATTCCGCTGTACTTATCTGCAATTGGACACACAGTTTTGTCTTCCCCTACTATAGTTTTGCCCACAAACAACATGTGTAAAGATGGTTCATAGGTGTGGAACCATCATTCTAAAAAAAAAGTACGTGGATGAACAGAAATTTGTAGTTCAGTTTATTATAAGATGGATGAAGTAAAAAAACAGAGAGTTCATTCTAGAAATCACAGTTTTAAATGAAAAGCATAATTTTCGAATGGTAAGTTATTATATACCATAAGGCAATTACAGATAATTACCTGAGAATGTTCTTTTTCATTTGAGTACAGCTTCAGTTATTTTCTAGGTGTGAAGCATTATGTGCAGAATAAGGCAAACGCCGATAACGGCTATCGGATGGTCTGGACGTGTAGTCCAGCGCATTGTAAGGTGATTCTTACCAGCTTCACCAATTACATAAAAACTTTAATCAATAAATGTACCGAAGTGCGAGCACAAGCTCAACAAAGTACGGATGACTCCAGTAACATGCGAGATGTAGCGATTATTGCGCTCTAGATTTCTGCTGAAAGGTTGTCAGAACAGCTGTTGCTGCTGCCCTATCCACATCTGTTTTCGATCGTCAAGGTTTCGGATCGTCTTTCAGAGCCACCTTTACTGAGTTTCACGAGATGTTTCACCACTATACAGCGGTTAATAGTTGGTCTGTCTGGCTGATATTGTTTGACATCCTCTGTGATAACACAAACACTTCTCTGTATTGATAAAAGGACGATCCCAATGCATTAGACTTGTGTTAACTTCATAATCTTTCATTTCACCTCCAAGAAAAAAATATCGTCATCAGTTATAGCACACAAATAATAAAGCTATGCTCAAACGAGTGGCCATTGTTTTACTTCAGTAATTCTGTTATTTGTGACTTGACTTCTCTTCATTTTAAAATTAAGAGTTCCATCCAAGCTAGCAGCTTTGAAAAATGGCCTCCATTATCGTAACATAGCCTCAGAGGTTTTGCTCTTCTCTATCTCATACTACAATAAACGTGTTTATCCAATTATTTTCTTAATGGTACACTATGTATACCATAAGTACTGAATCTGGTCAATGGCGTGGCAGTCCTCATTTGTACTAATTGCATTTTGTCATTTGCCTCCATAGTATAACAGCATCATTCTCACGAAAAGGGATCTATCTTTTTCCAACTCAGTATGTGACGCAGAAATCATTATAGACTATTAAAGTTATATAACAGTTATTGAAATATATATTGCACGCTATTATATTGACAACAGATTTTATTTTAAGTTAATTTTAGAAATTGACTACAGAATGTCACATGTCATGTCCATGGACTGCCCCAATTCCAATTTGCACAGTTGTAATGAGTTTAAAATAACTTTCTTAAATGTTGTAAGTATTAAAATATTATTTTCCAAAAAATGTACACATTAGACATTAACTTATCTTTAATGTGAAAAGGAACTACGTTTTACAATATTCTAAGCCCATGTCCGTAAATCTTATGTCAAGTCCATAGACACAGATGTTAATCGCTATAAATTATAACTGCGGGCAGCAGTCGTATTTTCATAATATTAATGAAGATTAGCAAGCAGCCATTTTGTCAAAGGTCATTATTGCATCTTGTTGGTGACTTTCTTGTGATAGGAAACTCTGCTGTTAAAATAAATTTTTGTGCATGGTTATCTTCACTGCATCACATGTGTGCCCGTTACTACTCTACATTTAGATGTAACATGTAATTATGTATGCATGAAAGGTACATGTTGATTAGTTTAAATTAACTGTTATCGTTCTTCACGTATTGGCCCAATAGGACCACATGAGGTGCAATCAGTCAATGTCGCTTTGGATGGTTGGCATTCCTTTGTGTCCAAATCTTTTTCATCCTTTCAGAATGAAGTCTCTTTCATTCATAGTCCATTTTATAATTTCCCTCTAACCAACATTCCTATGAAATGTATTTTTCTGAATGTTTTTCTATCGGTATTGTCTGCATGAGCTATACTGGCTACTTTATGGTCCTCCTTAAACGCTGCAATCCACTTAATTGGCTAAGTTGTCACCTCACTCTTACTTTCGTTGAATTCTACTATTTTTTTTGTCAACTTGGTGGTGCCATTATTATAATGTAGCCATAAAATTTAAGTCTTCCTTATCTCATGTCACAATGTATGTCTGTGTATTCTTCGCTTTCCTTATTACTTCTAAGCCTGTAAGTGTCTCTGTCAGTAATTTTGGGGGCTAATATTTTCCTAATAATCTTTCTTCCTGTCTTTTTAATTTCTTCAATATCCATTTGTCTATTTAAAATTAAAGTTTCGCGTTTGGTAAAGTGCTATAATGCCTAAGTTTACTGCTTTTGCAAAGCGATTTTTATTATAAATATTTTGTGTTAATCTGAATGCAGTTGCAATTTTTTGACAACTTTCTCCAGACCATTCCCTTGTATGATTTCCCCAAGTATTTACATTGAAAAACCCTCTCTAGTTTTCCATATTTAGTGTTCAAAAACTTTGGTGCTTGTTTGTTGCAGTTCATAGAGTCCGTTTTTTCGAAAGATATTTGTGGTTCTACTTTTTCTGCAACTGCTTTAAGAATTTAAATTGTTTTTGAGCTGTGGTAGTATCCCTAGTTAAAACTGCCAGATCATCTGCAAACATGAGGCAATCGACTCTGCCGGCCGAAGTGGCCGATTGGTTCTAGGCGCTACAGTTTGGAACCGCGCGACCACTACAGTCGCAGGTTCGAATCCTGCCTCGGGCCTGGATGTGTGTGATGTCCTTAGGTTAGTTAGGTTTCAGTAGTTCTAAGTTCTAGGGGACTGATGACCTCAGAAGTTAAGTCCCATAGTGCTCAGAGCCATTTGAACCAATCTACTCCAATATTACTTCTACCTAGCTTGACTGATTGATCTATACGTTGAGTCGACTTTCGCCATCGCCATTCTGTAATTACCTGTTCCAAACCACAATTACACAGCAGTGGAGTGACTCCATTTCCTTGTCTAACATAAGTATTTATATAAAATGGTTCAAAAAATTCCCCCATGAATTTAACTTTAGAGCTAATGTCGGTTACCGTTTCCTTAATCAGTACTAGCATTAAAGTTTCCTCAATCAGCGTTAGAGTTTTACTATCTAGCCCTTGTTCCTGCAAAATTTGGAAAAGAAATTCACAATCAACTGACTCACAGGACTTTTCAAAATCCACAAATGTGCATACAGTATTGTTACTAGAATACCTTTGGTGCCAAAAGATTAGTTTTAAAAAAAAATTGTTTCAGACAGGATCTGTTTGGTCTAAAGCCTGCTCGGTAGTCACCAATTTTGGGTTCTAGCTGTTCTTGGGCTCGATCAAGTAAATAATGCAGGAGAATTTTATAAGTGACTAGGAGAAGAGAGATTCGTTGGGAATTATTAACACTGGTTCTATCCCCTTTTTTATACAATGGCTGAATTAGCGCAGTTTTCCAGTCCTCAGGTATTTTCTCAGTTTACCAGGTATGTCTTATTAGTTAAGTGATCTCTTTTAAAGCGCTCGTGGCCAGCTGATTTTAGTAGTTCTGCAATTATACTGTCTTCTCCGTATGCTTCACTGTTTCTAAGTCTCTGAATTTGTTTAGTAATTTCGGTTTCGTCAGGTTGAAGTTTACTACTATCGTTGGTATTATTATAATTATGCTGTGGATAGAATTTATTCGCTGGTTCAAGCCATTTTAATAGTTTTTCAAAATAATTAGCAAGTACCTTACAACTTTCCTGCTTGTTAAGAGCCAAACTGCCATTTTAATTTTTTAAGCAGTGACTTTGAGATTGATAACTAGCTCGTCTTATTTGGAATGATTTATAAAAGTTTCTTGTGCTGTTGTTCTGGAAGTCTTTTTCGATTTCTAGCACTTGGACATTTTCATAGTTTCTTTTAGTCCGTCAGATCAATTTAGGTGTTTCGTTTCTCACAGTTGGAAAGATGCTGTATGTATTTTCAGTTTTGTTTCTATTCCTATTTTTGGGTGCATTACACATAGACTTGACTGCTGTTTAACAATCCACATTCACCACAGGTGTTTCTGTTCCTTTTGCAGCAGAATTATATTCTGTGCTGATTTGATAAGCTTTTGTTTTAGGCTTTGCCAAATGTTGAATCGTTTTTTGTCAACTTAGAGTTTGGCTTACTTTAACAGTGTAAAATTTTGGAATAACATTTTTTTATTCTGAAGAGTATTTGAGGTTGAAGGATTTCTTATATTTGTGTTAAATAATGTTCATAATCAATATTAGCCCTTTACCTAACTTAGACCTTTAAAATATCTTTGTCGTTATGGTATCGAATTCCTTCATGATCAATTTGAAATCTCCCAATAAATGTGTTGGTTGCCCATCATGTTACTTGTTTTAATGTTTTTTAAATGTTTTACATGATTTTAAGGTTAATGATATAATATATTATCAATAAATTTAGTGTAACTATTTAAATTCACCATTTCAAAAAATTAGGCACATATGTAGATGTGACATTACCATGTTGTATCCACTGATGTGACATTTGTGTCAATTGATGCGACAAATATTTAAGTCAGTCTATAGAACATTGTACATTTTCTTATTTTACAATTCACAATTTCTGAGTTTAATACTTTAGCCTATGCTAAAACTAAATATATCTAATTGTAATAACTCATTGGATTATCTACATTTCTTAGGCTTTCTGACATAGTAATGCATTATTTTATTACATATTACCTAATAAAAAAGGTCACATTAAAAACTTTGAAGTGGAAGATATGAATGTGTACATTTAGATCGGTATCTCACAAAAAAGAAAGTGTAAGCAGCTGTGTTTGTTATATTTGATGTTATTATGAGAAACAAAAAGATACCTATTTAAAATTCTCAAAGTTAATAATTTTAGTCTTTAGCATATTAAGGAAAAGCAATGCTTTTATGGGTTGTGAATCTTATCGAATGTAAAAATATTTCAGCTCAAAATTTTAATATACAGTCTACTTTTAGGAATGAGTGAAACTGAAGAAGAAAGACAGTGTATGCTCTTCAGCAAAAGGAAAGCAGGGGAAAGAATTAAAATGACCCATAAAAAAATACAAAGGACAGTAGAGAAAGGACTGAAAGAAAAAACTGGAAAAATCGAAAATGACAAATGGAGAGAGGAGGGATATCAGAAGAGAATGGAGAGACAGAACCAGATAATGTCATGTAAACAAGAAAAAAACTGGAGATGCTCAAGAGTATATTGTATAAGTCTCACCTCACAGTCCAGAATCATATGAACATGATTTTGCTGGACCAACTGAGAAAGCAAGTCAACAAGCTCCTCCTTGACCAAGTAAAGAAGGAGTGTCTGAAAGTAGAGGTGTGGGAAAGACAAATAGGAGAAGAAATGAACATGGTCTGAAAAGAATAATAACGAAATTGAAGAACAAGAAAAATAAATACAAAAAGAAAATGGAGATCTAGAAGAAGCAGCAAAGGCTTCTCAACAACACAGAAGAAATCCACAAAAACCATGAAGAAAAATGTGCAAGGTAAAAAGTGTTTACCAAAAACTACAAGACCATTATTATTAAGTTAAGGTATAAAGAAATAAGGTCAGAAAAATTTTAAGAAAATAACGCCTTTAAAAATGAAGAAAAATTTATAGAAGTAGTAAGTGGTAAAATTATCAAAAAATATAGGTTAACTGGAAGTTTTACTTCACAAAAGGAAATGAAAAACGATAAGCTGCCTTTAGTAACTTCACAACATACTGTGTTGGTAAAAGCACATAAAGATGTCATATAGTTTATGGAAGAGGATAACAACAGTAGGTTATATGCTGGAGAGGAAGAAACTGTAACAAATAAAGAGAAAACAGAAACGTTTGTTAAACAATACATTGAAGAACCTCTCTGAAGAAAGAAAGAACTACACTGCATCCCACGCAACATTTCTTAATCCTTGAGGATGTTGAGTTATTCGCCACATTGCAGTAATTAAAATGTCTGTCCTTCTAAACTTCATTCACAGTTTCATCTGTTAGTAAAGAAATTAAATGCATTAAAGATTACAAAAGAAACCGCACCTATTGAAGTTATTCAGAATATTAAATGCATTGGAAAACTAAAAGGAAAGAGTTGGGAATATAAAATACCTGCAGAGAATGTGTCAACTATAATGTAGAAATGAACCAATTTGATGAGAATGAAAAAAACTGTATTTCTCAGAAAATTGTAACTAAATATACTGATGAAATACAGTCATTCCACTTTTGTAGTTCAAGAAACCAGATTATATTACACATCTGTGTACTCTGTTACTACTCTCAAAACAGAAAATTCAACACAGTGTCAGTTATTCTGTACACTCTCTAGTAATCTAGAGTGTGATCCACTTGGAATACGCACTCATCTTAAACCATTAACATTAAAGATAAGTTTTTTAAGTGATGGTGCAGGCACTCAGTGCTGAAACAAAAATATGTTTCGTCTTGTTGGAACACATTTTGTAAGACAGTTTAATATTGAAAGTTTTCATTGGCATTACTAAGAGAAAGTCCATGGTAAATATGCCCCAGATTGTCTGACAATTTGGTTGCCTGCTATAAAGATACTTCAGATACTGAGATTTCCTTACAAGAACTCGAAAAACCTTTTCTGGGAATTATTTTTTGCGAAACTGAGGACGACTGTGTAATTCATCTTGAGAAGATGCTTCCCACAATGTTGCCTGTGTTCAAAGGAACTTTGAGCTTACATGAAATAACCTGGAGTTAAGAGAAAACCATCTGGGCAAGAAGATTCAGCTGTGCAGAATGTGCTGCTAATATTCACTGCCCACTTTGTACTGTTGGGCAAATTAAAGTGAGAACTACAAAAATACTGTTTCTGGTATATTTATTACTCTCATGATATGGTAATGTTAAAACTGCGTACACATGCAAAGGAATATTTGTCTAATAAATGATTTATATTATTATTTACTGTAATTACTTTAAAACATTGCCAAATCTATATGTTATGAAACTGACCTCTCCTGACCAAGTGTCTCAGATCACCCAACAGGAAAGAAACTGGGTTACAGTGATGTTTATTCTGACACAGATGAGGAGCCTTGTGAGGATGACACATGCTCCCAGGTATCCCCATTAAAAGTTACTGACTTTGTAACTGTTAAATTGGCTGGTAAAATGAAGATAAAACAACACAGATATGACTAATTTCAAATTAAGTGACAGTGGGTATAGTGTAAAATACATCCGTAGATTACAGAACAATTATTTTGTGCCAGAATCTAATCACACTTATAAATCAGACATAATCACAAAATTAGACATGCATGTTATGAATAACAAGCAATAATATTTGCTACAAAAATTTTGACAAGTACAGTTTAAATAACGTTTCTTCTTCCTATTAGTTTTAACTCCTATAGAGCTTACTTTATTATTTGGTTCTAAAAATTTGAAGGAAAAATATATTCTATTAAAAATAAATTCAACTGAAAACAATTTATTTAAACAAATGTTTTTGTATTTCATATAATGAATAACAAATCAAGTTGGCTATAAATGGAATGGTAAATAACTTATTGGCGTAATATTGCTTAAATCGAAACCCAACTATGGTTATATATAAACTAGTGAGTTTGTAAATAAAATGAAGTTCATTTGTATTTACCAAAGAGAGTGCAAGCAATTATATAATTTATTATCATGTCTGTAAACCAAAGTGTCATGTCCATGGAACTGCACTGTTGCATCTGTGGATATCGAAAACCTTTATGGTCTTTTTCTGTCACAATACGATTCATTGAACAAGCAAAATTATTCAGTTCCAGCAGTATTACTCAACTTAAAAAAACCTTTCTACACACTTCATTTTTTTTCAAAATATCTCTTTTTGTTGGAATGGCCCAACATCAATATATATACAGGGTGTTACAAAAAGGTACGGCCAAACTTTCAGGAAACATTCCTCACACACAAAGAAATAAAATATGTTATGTGGACATGTGTTCGGAAACGCTTACTTTCCATGTTAGAGCTATTTTATTACTTCTCTTCAAATCACATTAATCATGGAATGGAAACACACAGCAACAGAACGTACCAGCGTGACTTCGAACACTTTGTTGCAGGAAATGTTCAAAACGTCCTCCGTTACATGCATCCACCCTCCATCACATGGAATCGCTGATGCGCTGATGCAGACCTGGAGAATGGCGTATTGTATCACAGCCGTCCACAATACGAGCACGAAGAGTCTCTACATTTGGTACCGGCGTTGCGTAGACAAGAGCTTTCAAATGCCCCCATAAATGAATGTCAAGAGGGTTGAGGTCAGGAGAACGTGGAGGCCATGGAATTGGTCCGCCTCTACCAATCCATCGGTCACCGAATCTGCTGTTGAGAAGCGTACGAACACTTCGACTGAAATGTGCAGGAGCTCCATCGTGCATGAACCACATGTTGTGTCGTACTTGTAAAGGCACATGTTCTAGCATCACAGGGAGATTATAAAGTATGAAATCATGATAAAGTGCTCCATTGAGCGCAAGTGGAAGAACATGGGGCCCAATCAAGACATCACCAACAATGCCTGCCCAAACGTTCACAGAAAATCTGTGCTGATGACGTGATTGCACAATTGCGTGCGGATTCTCGTCAGCCCACACATGTTGATTGTGAAAATTTACAATTTGATCACGTTGAATCGAGGAAGTACAGTACATACTGACGAAACTAAAATGAGCTCAAACATGGAAATTAAGCGTTTGCGGACACATGTTCACATAACATCTTTTCTATATTTGTGTGTGAGGAAAGTTTCCTGAAAGAGTTTGGCCGTACCTTTTTGTAACACCCAGTATATATATATTATGTTCCTTATTTAAGAGTACTTGCTTTTGTCCTGTGAAAGCAACATGCAGTTGCACATGAAATTTATTCGCAGTTGCGAATACAAACAACCTTCAATTATGGAATGATGACAATGAAAATTTGTTTTGCTCTGTGACTCGAACCCGGATGCCACACTTTTCGCCAGCGATCGTCTTAACGGCTTTCGATATCTGTGCACCACTGATGGCCAGATCCTAACTTCAATGTGTCGTCGTTTCTGCATTGCAATATGTACTCGTACAAACTTTATGTAATCTCCACAAGGGAGGGGGAATTTTAACTGGAAGTCGCTACTCGGTATCGGTGGATAAATACAGCACAACATTGTAATCAGTATGCAAATTTAGAAAATCTGTAGCAATAACTGTAAAGTAAACTGCGACGTTAAAATACATTCTGTATTCCTATATTTCTTTCACATTCATTTTACCGAATGCATGTTCACAAACGAATTGGTTCGTTCTACCAACAGCGACAACTGTGACAGCTGTTCGTTCAACAATATATTACACAATGCAGTACTACTCTAAATCATCTGTTATCTGCGCAGCAGACGAGGCAACAAATAATTGTGACACTTTACAATTTCGTTTGGATGAACAGAAACCTGTATCTTCATAAATCTTGGTACTTTCATTTAATAACATGAAAATTCTAAACTAAGTCATATTTCTACCAATTCACTAGCCACAACACCATCCCATCTGTTAGCAACTCAGAGGACTCCAGAAAAAAAAATTGGCTTCCTGAATATTTTTCAGAAGATTGGCGCTTTTTTTTTATCAAAGCGAAGTTTGAAATGCGTCCTCCTACAGAGTGGGAACAAACATCGTTGAGTGCCAATTGCTCACTCAACGAAAATGTAAGACGAACATAACGCCATAGCTTTGGTCTTTGAGAAGATAATCACCATAAACATCAATGGGTGATATGTGCGGACTTCAACTGGTTGACTTCCTCCCTTGACAGCAAAGTAACCTCGCGAAATAACGTTGCTGGTTATGCCTCTGAGGGAGTCTAGAAAAAACACACTTCTGAGTTCGAAAATAGAGGATTAAGAGGGAAAACAAGGACTTTGTGGAAAGAATATCACTAACGAAACGACTCGTTAGTTGAACAAGAGAAAATCAACTACACTGCATATGAGGCTGGGCCTTATGAAGCACTTTGTAAACGCTTTCAATAAGAATGAATAATGCTTTCTGTGAATAGGGAAATAAAGGCGGCAGTCGAGTGCGGAAAAATTTAAAATAGGAATTTTTGGCGCAGATGAGTAAGACAACCCATTAAGGACCTTGCCTGCATAAATTCGATGAATGAGGCAGAGCAAAAAAGGTTGCATTTCACTTCTTCCAACTGGCGCATAGTGTCTGTGCAAACTCGAATTTGAAAACTATGTTGAACTGATACACGTGAAGCTTAACAATTTCAAATCAGTTTTGTGTAATAGGTATTTAAGTGTGGTGTTTACGCAATCACTTAAGAGAAGTTAGAACGAACGTTTTTTCTCATATTTTCGGATTTTTATCTCATTACGTACAAATTGGCAAATTTTCTGAATAAAATGATGTATATGTCACTTATAAACTCACATGGGAAGTATTTTATTTTTTTAAATATAATCTACACCGATTGAAAACGTTAAAATTTTTACGTGCATTGCTTCAAGATAGATTAAAATCGGTAATTTTTTATACAGAAGGCTATGGATTGCTGTGTTATAAAGGTTAACAGTGTTGGTCATATCCAGAAGAGGATGGGCAGCAGGTTGAGGAAGTTGAAACGAAGTTTGAGAGACAAGAAATATTCTGATGGCGGGCTGACAGACAAAATTATTGATGAACTACAGCAGTATTATGGGATGGCCATTACAAATAGTACTGAGGATTTGTTTCAAATGAAGCAGGCTGTGTGGGTTACCTTCTTCCATAGACTGTCAACTGATGAAAAACCAGTATGCCACCTCTGGCCTCCTGGACCTGATTCATGGTGCAATTGCAGCGATACTCAGTGCTCAAACAGTTCATACAGCCATTAACATTCCATACTGGAAGCAGTCATGGATATCATAAAACCTATTTACAGAGACCTGGCAAATTTTGAATTACTGAAGAAGTGTCTGCATGGTCAGACTCAATCTCCCAATGAGTCACTTACCAAGAAAGGTTTTTGTTGGAGTGAAGACACTAAAGTGGAGGGTCAGTGATGCTGTTATTGCTTTTAATGAGGGCAAAATTGGTAGGTTGAAAGTTCTACAGCATATGGGAATTAATCCTGGAGCAAACTGCATAGGAGAACTTGAATGGATGGACAAGGTTAGCATTGATAAAGCAGAGCATGCAGCACAGTTGGCCACTAAGGAGTCCAGAGAGAAGAGAAGAAGGAACAACTTGGGAAAAGATCACGAGTATGATATACGGTATGGTGCAGGGTATTTCTGAGTGGCTAAAAATAAAAAATTAAGCATATATGAAGTGCATGAAGTGAGTTACAGTCTTTTGAAACTTAAGAAGCCGCTCTTCAGAATTTACGTTTTCTGTTGCATTTTGGCCTAGATCTCAGAAATCACTTCGAATAAAGTATTCAAATTTTCAGGGAGTAATAATATACATATCCAAAGTCTACCAAACTAAAAGAAGAAAATAGTGTCGTGTATAATTAAAATTATTTAGGATAATGTACAAAAAAAAAACAGAAAATTTTAACCGTGAAATTAAAAAATTGTACTTCCGAAAGCAGAGGCTGAAATGCACTTTTTGTAGTTCAGTAGGCTCAGAACATACAGTTTAATGTCCTGTAAAAATTTCATGTCAATGGCTACAGTGGTTCCTGAAATACAGGGAAGCCAAGTCACTAAATTTAACATTGTCATGATAGGGCGTTCCAACTCCCCTTAAATAATTTTCCGAATGGTTCAGGAGATGCCAGTGAGAAAGTAGGTGAAAGAAATCTACCGTATATCAAAAGTATAGAAGACCGCTACCAAGGGAGATGGGATATGTACATGATGGCAGGTTACTGCTGGCCTTTAAATCGGGGCTGTTCTAAAATGTATACAAGATGTAAGTAGGCTGTTTATGTTTTCTTTATATAAGTAGGCTGTTTATGTTTTCTTATCGGCAACGTTACGTAGCGCTCGGTATGAAAATCACTGGCTGTGCTGTGTGCAGTCTGTAGCTAGTTTGTATTGTTGTCTGCCATTGTAGTGTTGGACAGCGGCAGCTGGATGTGAACAGCGCGTAGCGTTGCGCAGTTGGAGGTGAGCCGCCAGCAGTGGTGGATGTGGGGAGAGAGATGGCGGAGTTTTGAAATTTGTAAGACTGGATGTCAATTATGAATATTAAGGTAAATACATTGTTTGTTCTCTACTAAAATCTTTCATTTGCTAACTATCCCTATCAGTAGTTAGTGACTTCCGTAGTTTGAATCTTTTATTTAGCTGGCAGTAGTGGCGCTCGCTGTATTGCAGTAGTTCGAGTAATGAAGATTGTTGTGAGGTAAGTGATTTTTGAAAGGTATAGGTTAATGTTAGTCAGGGTCATTCTTTTGTAGGGATTTTTGAAAGTCAGATTGCGTTGCGCTAAAAATATTGTGTGTCAGTTTAAGCACAGTCTTGTATAATTGTTCTAAGGGGACGTTTCAAAGGATGGCATGGGAAAGAATCTACCAAATTTTTCATGGAATAGTTGGTTTCAATGATGATATTGTCCTTCATTTTTGTTTATAACGATATTTGTGTAATAGCAATAAAAATATAAAAATATATGTACGTAACTATGTATAAAGGACATTCCAAAGAAACCCGGTCACTAGTGTAAGCACCGATAACGATTTTATTAACTCAAAGCTGTAGTTATGCATAGTACACATACTCAAAAGTATTCGCCATTTACCCCATTGCGACACTAGCCGGTCGATTCCATCCTTGAAGAAGCTAGTGGGCTGATATCATATCCAGCCCTGGACACAGTCACACTACGCGTTGCGAATCGATCTCCGCGAATAGCTCGTTTTAGATAAAGTAAGCTTTACCTTTAGCGAGACTATAGCATTCACTTCCACAACGATTTTCGGTGTGATTACGCGGTGAGTCTTTCCAGGACGAGCATTGTCTTCCAAAGACTCGAGCCCCTTAAGGAATCGTGTGCACCATTCCACAACACTTGAACGACTCAGACTGTACTCATCGCACGAAGCCTTCATCCGTCGATACATTTCACGGCCTACAACTCCCTCCGCCGCCAAAAATCGAATCACTCCTCGTTGTTCCTGCTTACTCGCCTGCATGTTCGGTAGTGGACGGTAACTTGCGTGACCAGCTTCTCTTCGGCGTGAAACCACACTGGCGCTAGGCACCATCAAACGGTGCCCAGGCGTCAGTCTCTCTACCGATAGATAGCGCCACCATACCCGCACCTACTTGGTGCCACCTTACGTGTAAGGCAAAGGCAGACGCACTGACCAGGTTTCATTTGAATGAACCTCGTATGTTTGTTTGTATGTATGTTCTTCATCTCCTCCTACATCACTGGACCAATTTCAACCAAACCTCGTACACGTATCATTTAGTCCGGCAAAAATCACTGTAGTGTAAGAACGACCCGCCTATCAAAGCGTGGCGGTAGAGGTGAAAAAGCAGTGTAGCCCACGATACGAGCATACCCAGACTGCAGACATCCAGTATCTGAGAATGAGAACACTTAGAGGCTTGCGACAAACTGTACACACAATTTCAAACCCTTACGAAAATTTTTCTCGCTGACGACCCACAAAACGCCATGGAAGGAGAAAACGTTTGTTGCTTACTACTTTTTCGCTGTTCATGCAGTAAAACTGCCTTATGGATCATGACCCTTTAATTTATTACTTCTTTATTACTAACTGTATTCGTGACAAATTTACATGCGAATTACAATATTGTGTTGTATTTATCCGCCGATGCCGCGTATCTGCAAATCACATTTAAGTGCCTGGAAGAGGGTTCATCGAACCACCTTCACAATTCTCTATTATTCCAATGTCGTACACCACGAGGAAAGAATGAACAAGTATATCTTTCCGTACGAGCTCTGATTTCCCTTATTTTATCGTGATGATCGTTCCTCCCTACGATGGTCGCGTCAACAAAATATTTTCGCATTCGGAGGAGAAAGTTGGTGATTGGAATTTCGTGAGAAGATTCCGTCGCAACGAAAGACGCCTTTCTTTTAACGATTTCCAGCCCAAATCCTGTATCATTTCTGTGACACTCTCTCCCAAATTTCGCGATAACACAAAACGTGCTGCCTCTCTTTGAATTTTTTCGATGTACTCTGTCAGTCCTATCTGGTAAGAATCCCACACCGCGCAGCAGTATTCTAAAAGAGGACGAACAAGCGTAGTGTAGGCAGTCTCCTTAGTAAGTCTGTTACATTTTCTAAGTGTTCTACCAATAAAACGCAGTCTTTGGTTAGTGCTCCCCACAACATTTTCTGTGTGTTCCTTCCAATTTAAGTTGTTCGTAAGTGTAATACCTAGGTATTTAGTTAAATTTACTTCTTTTAGATTAGACTGATTTATCGTGTAACCGAAGTTTAATGAGTTGCTTTTAGCACTCATGAGGATGACGTCACGCTTTTCGTTATTCAGCATCAACTGCCACTTTTCGCACCATTCAGATATTTTTTCTACATCGTTTTGCAGTTTGTTTTGTTCTTTATTAGTCGACAAACGACAGCGTCATCTGCAAACAACCGAAGACGGCTGCTCAGATTGTCCCCCAAATCGTTTATATGGATAAGGAACAGCAAAGGGCCTATAACACTACCTTGGGCAACGCCAGAAATCACTTCTGTTTTACTCGATGACTTTCCGTCAGTTACTATGTACTGTTACCTCTCTGACAGGAAATCACAAATCCAGTCACATAACTGAGACGATATTCCATAAGTACACAATTTCAATACGAGCCGCTTATGTGGTACAGTGTCAAAAGTCTTCAGGAAATCCATTATCATCATTCCCTAGCACAGCTGATGGTTGTTTGTATTCGCAACTGCGAATAAACTTCATGTGTAACTGAGTATTGCTTTCGCAGTACAAAAGCGTGAACTCTTAAATGAAGGACATAATATAAAAATGTTGGTAGTTTTGAATTAGAATGTCCTAGTCGTTCGGTTTCTCTGATGTTGGGTGATTCTCACGAAAAGGGATACATTAAAAACAAAATTTGAAAAAATTAAGTATACAAAAATGTTATTTTTTTTAAGGAAAAGTAGAATAATACTTATGTTATGAAACTGAATAATTTGACTTGTTCAATGAATCATATTGTGGCAGAAAAAAACTGTAAAGATATTCCATGTCCACAGATGTAACAGTGTAGTTCCATGGAAATGACATTTTTGTCTAGAGACATGATTATAAATTATGTAATTGCTTACACTTGCTTTGGTACGTAAAAATGAGCTTTACTTCACTTACAAACTTAATACATATACACCGTACCGCTCTGAGTAGCGCTCTAGCACTGGTTGCAACTGAACAACTAGGATATTCTAATTCAAAACTGCCAACATTTTTATATTATGTTCTGTATTTAAGAGTGTCTGCTTTTATCCTGCGAAATTTGGCAGACAGTTTTCACATCTAACCCCTATATATACCAGGAAAGTTAGACAATTGTACGACACGTAGTTCAGGAGATACATCAACGTTAATCTGCGAGACAATGAAACTACAGGACGGAATCCACTAGATATACAGGGCAATGTGCGTGAAAGTAGATGTGAAATATATAAGTGTGACATATATTTGAAATGTGCGTAGTCGAGCAAAGCTATATGGAAAAACCTCACTCTAAACCTGTGGAACGATTTCAATCAAATTTGGTACGCACATTAGTTACAGTTTGGAAAGGAACACTGTTCTGGTAATAATCGCCAGCCTCCTATTGGGGGGGGGGGGGGGGGTGAGTGTGATGACGAGGAGAGAGTAGGAAGAACAAGGAGATGGACGGACACGAGAGGGGAGGAAGAAATAGGCACACGTGGATAGAGATAGTGGAGGGAGAGTGGACAGAGGAGGAGTGAGGAAGGGATATGGACAGAGACAAGGAAAGGAACAGACAGTCGGAAAAATGGGAATGGAGGGGATGAATGGGAAGAAGGAGGGGGGAGGAGAAAATGGACCGAGAATGGGAGAAGAGGAGAATGGATAGAGAGAGGGTGGAGGTGGAGATGGACACATAAAGGAAAGTGGAGGACTAGAACAGGGAGAGGGGACATGGATAGAGGGAGGGTGGGTGGAGGTGGACAGACAAAGGAGAGAAGAGAGGTAATTAGAGGGGAGAGGAGGAGATGTTCAAAGAGGCAGGAGCATATGGAGAGAGACAGGGAAGAGGGGGAAGAGATGAACAGAGAGAGTGGTAGGAGGAGATGGAAAGAGAGCGGGAGTTTGACAGTTGGATAGAGAACTGGATGGTGAACGTGGACAGAGAGGGAGGTGGGGAAGGAGAAGACTGGAATAATGTATGGTACTCAGCTAGGGATAATAATAATTCTTTGTTTAGTTTTTTTTATTTTATCCATGTATCTAACTTAAAGTGGTACAACGTATATTTCACTAAAATGTTGTACCTTACAAGGAAAGTGTTGAGTGCAAGGACGCAAAAGGCCAATGACGTTTACGGCATTCGAGATCGTACATTATGCCCTGCAACCACAGCACTGGCTATTATTGGCTACATGAGCCGGGACTGGAGGTATCTGATGGTGTGCACAGCATGAGGCTACGTAGTTGGACCACTCAGTCGACGAGTAGCTCACAACTGTGCTAAAGTGCTATTGGTGTCGATACAAAGCAGAGCAATGGCAACGATAAACAAAGCAAACATTGCAATATATCTACAATAACAGTTGCCGAGGAATTTCGCTGAATGGGAAAGAAGTGGCAGATAAAGTACTAACGATTCAGCAAAATCAAAATGTGTGTGAAATCTTATGGGGCTTAACTGCCAAGGTTATCAGTCCCTAAGCTTACACACTACTTAACCTAAATTATCCTAAAGACAAACACCCACAACCATGCACGAGGGACGACTCTAACCTCCGCCGGGGCTAGCCGCACAGAACGATTCAGCAAGATGAGTCATTGGAATGTGTGGTGTTGTATACGCTCGACTGTGTGGACAATGTACATGAGGAGTACAATGACGAAGATGTGTGCTTAACAAATGAAAGAGATATTAAAACAGGCTTCGAACCATGTAGTTCATCATCCTTGTCGGACAGGGATACACAAATCCCGTCTCCCGTGAAACACAGTAAAGGTCAATCTTTGTCCAAGGAGTGGGTACTAGACAGTAATTACGTACATGGAAGATCATCCGTAGCATACCAATAAAAACAGTTCTGAACAGTTTTCTAGTAAGACCTCGGCGTTATTACTGTGTAGTGCTAGGATATTCAAGGAAGGACAAGGTTTCAGAAATTAGTGTTTGCGCGTTTCAAGAATGCTCGATACATTTTACGTTTTACAGGATATGCATGACAGTGTCCTGCTACGTTATGCACATCAAATTGCGCGAGATGTAGTTTACAGTGATTCCAAGGAAAGTAGTGGATGGTAGCGTAACTTCAGGTAGTGCCACAAAACTGGAAGATGGAAGGAATTTTTTTCAACTCCGAACAACTGCGATTTGAAGAGAAAATACATTTGAAATAATCGCTGGAAATTAGAGGTACCAAGAAAGTTGTATCAAGGTCTAGTAACATCAGTATATTACCATAATCGTATGCAATTAAGCCGACCGTTAACCGGGATGATAAATTGGCTGGTATGCTATTTCTTCTCTGTCGAGAAGGTGGAGGGGCTCTGCCCCCTCTGATTCTTTCCCGTGTGCGTGATATTGCAAGAGCATAAGGGAATATTTACGTCACAGCAAGTCAGAGAGGGAAAATGGGCTCAAGAGATCTATAGCTATGATCTGCTTTCCGCCAATAACTGATCAAACTAACTTACTTTCGCTTTGAAACTTCCTGGCAGATTAAAACTGTGTGCCCGACCGAGACTCGAAATCGGGACCTTTGCCTTTCGCGGGCAAGTGCTTTACCATCTGAGCTACCGAAGCACGACTCACGCCCGGTCTCACAGCTTTACTTCTGCCAGTACCTCGTCTCCTACCTTCCAAACTTTACAGAAGCTCTCCAGGTTCGCAGGAGAGCTTCTGTAAAGTTTGGAAGGTAGGAGACGAGGTACTGGCAGAAGTAAAGCTGTGGGTACCGGGCGTGAGTCTTGCTTCGGTAGCTCAGATGGTAGAGCACTTGCCCGCGAAAGGCAAAGGTCCCGAGTTCGAGTTTCGGTCGGGCACACAGTTTTAATCTGCCAGGAAGTTTCATATCAGCGCACACTCCGCTGCAGAGTGAAAATTTCATTCTGGTTACTTTTGCTTGATTCCTGGATTGCGTATAAGTACCACACTACTTTAGAGAGCACGATTCCTCCTGAAAAGTGTGTGACATTGCGATTCATACCATTTGGAAACACTGGACAAATTCAGTCACAGAGTGTTTGTTTCTCCCGTGCTTATAAGCATATTATAGCACTATCTACAGCTGTGCCTTAAAGAGTAGCTAGTTTCGCGATAAGCTCCACGACAGACCTTTTGGCATTCGGTTGCACGTCATCACATTCCATCAGTTCTCATAACCCCGTTACACTAATATGACTCCATACGCATTCTTTGAGAGTGGATACCTAGCCGAACGTTCTGCACTGTAACTCTCAAGGAGTTCGCCTTCGATGTTGAAAGGAAGAAGCTTTGTGATAATTGTGGCGCGCCATTTTTCATTCGGTGTTCATGATGTAAGCTAATGGTTTGTTTTGAACATTTCTTGAACGTCAACGATGCCCATTTTGTGAAGTGTAATACACCCTATAGAAAGCTGATCTCTCCACCACCGGGACACTACTGTTCTATCGCACTCCTGACACACACGGTGAGTCATTAACAGCTAATATTTTTCCTGTCATAGTTGTTAACACAACATTTTCAAAGGAAGCTTACTAAGGACTAAACTTGCGACCTCGTACTCAAGGGGTTCGTTCTTAGAAATTTCTGATCTTAGGCAAAAACTGCTGCCATATTGGAATTTAGTGCATTACAGTAATATGAAACCTGCTGCAGATACTCCAGCACCCAAACAAATGTTGGTATATGACGTCAATAGATAAGGAAATATCGATCAGACAAAATATTTAAGCCTTCTTTATTATTGTTAGTTAGGTTGTAAGTGAAGGCTGGAGTGCTTCATAAGTGGTCATCACGTCGTCACTAATTGATGTAGATCATTCAGATTGCGTATGTACTCTAGTGACCTTTCCCATGTAAAGATATTTCAGAGAAAAGTTTTATCCTGCCTGTGAACTACGGAGAAACAACGTTGAGTTTGTGACAAACACTGCCATGCACCATCATCAAATGGCCGAGTTGATTCGTGAGGATAACCCTGTCAAAATCCAAGAGATATCTGAATGATAGGTGACTAAGATGTTATGCAGAGGATACTGGAAAGCTTTGGGCATCAGACAGACCTTATGAAGTGGCTACCTTAGTAGTTGATATCCGATCTGACGACAAGGGAAGCATGCACGCAACGGGCCAGAACTTTTATCTATGTAATTAATTAGTACATTATTAGTACACTCAATGCTGCTCTGTTGCAGTCTGCTTCTGAAGTGTGAAAGCCACTCGTCTGAAAATGTCTTTCATACTAAATGTCATTGTAAGTGCTGTAAGTCGCTACCAAGATGTAAAGTTTCTCTATGGATTGCTCACGTGTGCTACGGTAGTCAGGTCTTTGGGTGCACAATGAGACAATATGTGTGCACTGTGTTTTCAGATGGAGACCTCCTTAAGAGTCGAGTGATTCAACGGATAGGATTTGAGTTATTTTGGCCATCCAGACGGTCACACGAAGTGTCACTTCTCTTCCACTGACCGCTGTGTCTAATCGCATACATATTTCTTTACGTTTGGACGCCGATTGCAGCCATTGTGTTTTTCGTTCAGATGTCTTTGTCTTAAGTACTCCCGAGTTCTTCATTTCTAAGCTGCAGCATTCAGGAATTCATGGGAAGCGCGTTGCCTGCTAGCGTATTTTGGCGTTACACTCTATTACATGGTTTTCAAGGCTGCAGATGTGTTTTCCATGTGGACGTGGTTAAATCTGTTTGCTCCGATCGATCATTTGTTCCACGTACAAGAATTAATATCTCTCTTTCATTACGTTTTCCCTGGATGGAGGTTACTTTCGCACTTATTTAATATTATCACGGGGATTTGAGATTATATGGAGTTCATTTTTATTGTTTTTGATAACAATACGGGGTCATTGTTTTGCCACGTTCTCGCTTCGACGACATAATTAACCTTTTTACTGAATTTTCCTTTGTATTTCAAAACATCTTTAATTATTTTTTATGCAGAAGTCATAAATGATTACGTTTTTCATGCCGTATTCCCATGTACTCATCCTTTGTGTAGGTTCGTACAAAATCCGAACACAATTCACTGAGTACTTTCTTCCTTCAGTGAAACCATTGTATTGAACTGTCATCGCCAGATGAAATATTTATATCCTTGCATGAATATTACAGCAAAATAATTGAGGTGTGAGCCGCTGAGAACATCGAGACATGCTCCGCCGTCCTTAAAATGCTGAGAGTGCCTTTTGTAATTAGTGTTTCGTAAGGATACATGTTCGGCCGTACCCTGCAGCATCTAACGTGTTGTCTGCATAAGGCCTTATACAATGAAGCGTCAGAGAAACTGATATAGGTACGCGTATTCAAATTCAGAGATACGAGTATGTAAACAGGCAGGAAACGGCGCTGAGGTCGGCAATGCCTATATAAGACAACAAGTGTCTCGCACAGTTGCTAGATTGGTTACTGCTTCCAAAATGTCAGGTAATCAAGATTTGAGTTTGAATGTCTTGTTCTGGTCGATGCACGAACGATTGGACACAGCATCTCCAAGGTAGCGATGAAGTGGGGATTTTCACTTACGAACATTTCACGAGTGTACTGTGAATACCAAGAATCCGGTAAGACATCAAATCTCCGACATCGATGCGGCCGGAAAAAGATCCAGCAAGAACGGGACCAACGATGACTGAAGAGAATCGTTCATTGTAGCAGAAGTGTAACCCTTCCGTACATTGCTGCAGATTTCAATGCTGGGCCATCAACATGTGTCAGTGCGTGAACAATTTAACGAACCATCATCCCTATGGGCTTTCGAGCCACTCGTGTAGTCTTCATGACTGCACGACACAAAGCTTTACGCCTCGCTTGCGCCCGTAAACACCGACATTGTACTGTTGATGACTCGAAACATATTACCTGGTCGGACGAGTTTCGTTTCAAATTGTATCGAGCAGATGGACGTGTAGGATATGGCGACAACCTCACGAATCCATGGATTCTACATGTCAGCAGCGGATGTTCAAGATGGTGGAGGCTCTGTAACAGTGTGGGGCGAGTGTAGTTAAAGTGATATGGGACCGCTGACAAGTCTAGATATGACTCTGACAGATGAAACGTAAGCAAGCATCCTGTTTCATCACCTGCATACAATCATGTCCATCGTACATTCCGGGGATTTTAGCAATTCCAGCAGGACAATGCGACACCGCACACTTTAGTATGTGCCCATATCTCACTTGTCCCATTTGGATGCGTATGAGTGTCAACCATTCGCAGAGGATAAGATCAAACTCTGCACAGGTCTTTGTTGAGTTTGGAAGCAGATTGTAGGATGTTATTTCGACTTAGAGGTTACTTCGAAGGGGTGTGTGTCCCGATGATCAAGTTAGCTTGTCTGACTTTAGGCGAATTGGTAGTGGATTGTGGAAAGCGGTCTTAAGAAGTTTCTTCTCTTAGGACTTCGTCTCCCGCAGATTTTTCACCTTAGTAGTTTTTCTCTGAGATGCGGAGTGTAAGGTCCCCCATATTTTCAGATTAAGAGCGCATTTTATTTTATTTACAGTTTTGCTATTTCACATACGTGAAGTGAATGTACCAGCGCTGCAGTACGTACAGAGCAAGGAGAGAGCGGTGGCTTCCCGCTCTGGATAGCAGAGGTGGTTGTCCATCTGGCGCTTTCACAGCCAGTGGGATGAGGTGCTGACGCAGAAATCGCTTGTGACGTCAACAAACAGATAAGTAGGAAAAGTAGATTTCTTCTGGCGCCAATCAAGTATATATTATTAAACATTAGCTAACAAAAGATTCCTTTTTCCACTCAGACAGTAGGAGGAGTCTACAATGCCAGGAAACGTTGACATTAATAAATAAATAGATGAATAACTTAAGCATAACCGAAAATGTGCGATCTTATATGAACTACACCGGCCGGTGTGGCCGAGCGGTTCTAGGCGCTTCAGTATGGAACCGCCCGACCGATACGGTCGCAGGTTCGAATCTTGCTCCGGGCATGGATATGTGTGATGTCTTTAGTTTAGTTAGGTTTAAGTAGTTCTAAGTTCTTGGGAACTGATGACCTCAGATGTTAAGTCCCATAGTGCTCAGAGCCATTTGAACCATTTGAACGAACTACACCGATTGTAATCTCAAGTTACAGACAGTGCGCCGTAGTCGGCAGTTGTAGATAGGATGCCTTTCGATCTAGTCATGCAGTAGACCATGCTCTCGTACCGTTAATAGTTAGCCGATAATCCGTATAAGTTCATTTTACGGCGATTCTTAAATAAACGCACAGTAATGGCATCCTGCGTAAAAATTACTTGCACAAAAATCTTCTTGCACATAATAATGGCACTTTCGGAATCCGACGGCGCTGCTACGGCTCTTCAAGGCGACATAAAACAATGAGAGCGTCTCCACGTAACAGGCAGGAAGACTTCCTACACGGCGGTTCACTAAGTCAGTTCAAGGACGGACTGGCTTCATTATCGCAAAACTCGGGAAAGCGTGGCCAGTTATACTGTACGTCCTTCATACCACCATCTATGGACTCATCGGCGAAACTGAGACGTTTCTGGAGGTTTAGTACGAGACGGGGTTCTTGCAGGAGGAACGTATTGGATTGAGCTTGTAGCGTAAGAATGGTAGTTCCTCAAGAACTTACTCAGATGAATGTCTCATATGCATATGCTCAATTGCCACATGCAGGACACGACATTTATCAGCTGAATACACAAGTGAAGTAGCAGCATTCGATAGTATATCTACATTTGTTCCTCAGTTGCTTCTGCCTGTTTTGTGGGTTAATTGCTGTTTGCCTCATGATAGTGGAGATGGATCGCTGAAACCACTTGGGTCTGGCAGCAGTTCCCGCATCCAAAATTGTCAGTCAAAGATGGTAAGGTCACTTGAGAAAGTTTTTTCGCCATGCTTGATATTCTTGGTGTGCTGCTACGTCATCACCTTAGACACTACAACACTGATATAATCGACGTTTGGCCGTGTTCCTACCGCTTTCTTTAGAGCATTGACTGATTTTGAGGAGTCGGTACTTCAAAGTGTTGCTTCGCTACCACAGCCCTAAGACAGCTCACGTAATTGTTTAGTAGTCCTAAAATATCACTGGTCAGTCGTAGAACATTGGGAGTAGATATGATGGCGACGATAGTCATATAAACGTTCTGGTAATACGTAGCCCACTGGGAATCGATGACAACATTCTGGCTAAATGATTGATATTAAAGTTAGTTCAGTATATGCCTTCTATTTTTAGTGTTGCAGTATTTTAAACATATTTTAAGAACGCGGGCGTAATAACTGTGGCTCATATTACTTACATTGTATACCAAAAAATGCAAAAAACTGACAGAGTGCGTTGACTGTTGTTAAACAAAAGAGACTGTCATTATTTGATTGTTGCTAGAGCGGTACTACCATCATGTAATTATACTAAGGTGGACAATGTTGCCATGCCTGTCTCTCTCTCCTAAGCCCTAAACATGGAATTGTTGACACACAGGTCGGGACTTGCAAGGCTTCATTTGTTAACTCTTTGGAGCACGGTGGTATACATAGTATACCACCTTTTGAAAATTTTCTTGGCTCTTTGCACAGTGGTTTAACTGCACGACCACCACTCTAATATGCTCACCTAGTTCTCTACTTATCAGACAGATGGCACTCACTGCCTATAAGGAATCAGTTCCCGCCAAGAATTGCATAGATTACAACTGTGAAAGCTGCGTGCTGAGTTGTGCATGGTTTTTGCGTGTGAATAGTGGTTTATAACGAATTTCTTGTTGCGCCTGTGTTTTTTCCATATCTTGGACGTCACAGCTACGGTATGAACCCATGTATACATTCATATGCACAATCTTCCGTTATTTATATACAATTTATTTTGGTGGTATATTATTTGTACCACCGTGCATGTAGCAGTATTCTATTGCATTTCGTTTCCTAGTATAAAATTCGAAATCCTCCGCTACAAAGTTTAGTTTTTAATTGTGTTGTGACTTATTTTAGCTCTTTCTCCATTTTGTTTTGCTTACGTATTCTTTACTTGGATTCAGGCTGTTGTTTGAAAATGAAAATGTCAAGAAGAGGCTTACGAGATGAAGAAATCGAACGATTATTGTGTGAAATTCCATCAGACGAGGATTCCACTGTTGACACCACAGATGACGAATCTGATTATGAAGCAAGCATTGTTGCGGAGGCTATTGTGTCGTCTGAAGGCGAAGTTTCAGAGAGCGAGGAAGAAAGTGAGTCCACTCCGCCAAAACGCGCTGCTGACACAGCGCCAACTTGGGGACAACAATTCAATGCTACCTCAGGAATGCAGTTCGACAGTGAATCAGGACCAAGTGCTTTTATTAGGGACATTGATGATCCAGAACCTATCGATATATTCGAAAAAATATTTCCAAAAGAGCTAGTTGAGCTAATCGTTTTCCAAACAAATTTATATGCGACGCAATCTGGCAAGTCTTTCACTCCAACAACTGACAATGAAATACGAACTTTCCTGGGAATCAACATTTTGATGGGTATAAAGCGTATGCCAGCATACAGAGACTACTGGTCTAGTGCCCCAGAACTTCATGATCGTTATATTGCATCTCTGATGGCAGTAAATCGGTTTGGATGGTTACTGAGGAACATTCATCTGAATGATAACACATTGCATCCAGAAAAAGGACACCCAGGTTATGACAAACTGTACAAGCTGCGACCAGTGATCAAGATACTATCTGAATCTTTTTCCAAGTGTTACCAACCCAGCAAACACCTAGCAATTGATGAGTCAATGATCAAATTCAAAGGCCGCAACAGTATGAAACAATACATGAGAGATAAACCCATAAAGCGTGGTTACAAAGTGTGGATGCTGTGTGACAAGACCTCTTACAACTTGAAATTTGATATTTACACCGGAAAAGTAGGTGACACAGTGCAAACAGGCCTTGGGGAGCATGTAGTGCTGAGTTTGTCCTCTGAACTCGTAAATAAAGGCCATTATCTTTATTTCGACAACTATTTCAATAGCTATAACTTGTTGGCTGGTTTACAGCAGAGAAACATATATGCCTGTGGGACAGTTCAACCAACAAGGAAACATTTACCCAAATTAAAAACAGACAAAGAATTAAGCAGAGGTGAATTTGACTGGAGGGTCAGCAACTGTGGCATCCTCTACTTGAAGTGGAAAGATAAGAGAGCTGTTCATCTCCTTTCAAATTTTCACAGTCCTGAAGTTACTACAGTGACTCGCCGTGAAAGAGATGGTTCACGCATAGAGCTACCTTGTCCTCAAGCAGTGATGGATTACAATGCACACATGAACAATGTCGACAAGTTCGACCAACTGAAAAAATCATATGAAATAAGCCGGAGAAGTAAAAAGTGGTGGCACCGAATATTCTTTCACCTGCTTGATGTCAGTATCGTCAACAGCTATATAATTTGGAAGGAACTAGGCGATAGAGAAAAAATGACTGCCAAAGTCTTCAGGATGAGTATCCTGCAAAGCTTAGTAACCCAGAAAACACCATTGAGGCCATCTAGACTTCATGAGAGTCAAGTCCACGTAAAGAAAAACAAGCCATATGTTTCCTCACGCCAGCGTCTCGACAATTCATCCCACCAGCCAGAGCGTACTACCGCCAGACGTTGTGCGAAATGCAGTACAAAAAAGAAGCAAGTGCGCACTTTCTGGATGTGCGCTGAATGCAAAGTGCCTTTGTGCCTTAGCAAAACAAAAAGGTGCTTTCAAGATTTTCACAAAAAGGAATAAGAAACATATTTTATTTGTAAGGTTTGTAATTTGATTTTGTATTGTAAATGACCAATTGCCAGAAATAAAATTATTTTACATTAATTATACTAATTATTACTGCTTAGAGTAGAATTTAAAGGTGAGTTACAAGCACAAACCAAGATATCTCAAAAACTTTAGGTACGGCCCTAAGTGGCATGGTGGTATATTATATATACCACCATCTAAAACCAAAATCAATACAATAAAAAATTTTAATTCATGTTTTCCTTTATTAGCAACCCCACCAGACATAGAAAATGCATGTTTTATTAAAAAATTAATTAAACATAAAATCTGTGCATCAAAGAGTTAACGTGCTGGTCATTCCTGGTTCAAGGAACTCTGTTAGGGTCTGTATAGGCCTGTCAGATTTTCTCCTTCTCGTTCTTCACTTCAAGGAATATACTTACAGCATGTTTCGTCTACGCGAAATTGCTTTTTTTCTTCCCGTAAGTCTTTTTCCTTTCTTTGTCCAGGTCTTTTGCGTATCTGACTATTCTTTCTGTCCCCATTCATTCAACGTGCTTCAACTATTTTGTAATCCCGTTTTGTATTCTTTCTTTAAAGTAAAATATGTTTAATATTTTCCTTACTTGAAAATTCTTGGAATGATCACTTAAAGTACAATCTTTTCCCTTCCTTAACAGTTTCATTTCCGTTGACTGTATTCTTCTTTTGCCTTCCTTAGTTACTATCCAGGTATCGCCAACGTATGTGAGTAAGGCCATTGCCTTTACATCGTAGAATTTTATCTTTGTGTCTTTGCTAGTTTTATGGGCCATTGATTCATGTACAGTACCACATATTATTTGAACCTTGTTTAAATTATGGGAGATGTCATTATCATATTCATAACTTATACCATACCCTTAAAGCTGAAGCACCTGTTCAACTGATTTTCCGTTTAGGACTGTTTTAGAACGTATTGGGTATTATCCTTAAAACCCTTAAACATGGTTTTGTTTTTTGATATCTTCAAGTTGTAGAGCAAATTGTAAATCACCTTCTGTCTTTTGTAAAGTTATTTGATTATGAGCAAAGAGTAGTTAAAAGAATGTCTCTAGGAATTAGTTTTATTCCTCGATTAACTTCTTGTTTTGTAGCAGTTGCTACTGGACCTGGTTCCTCTTTACCTGACTTAATTAATGTTTCTTTCTTTAAATACAGCTTTTTACCACTTATATCAAATATTTAGTATAACCTCGATTTACCATTATATTCCACAACATATACCTATTTACTTATCGAAGGCTTTTCCATAGCCTAATCTCCAAATTATGTTCTCTTCTTGTTTAAATTATCTATCGCACTACTGTAATACTGTCATTGCATGATCGAATTTTTTCTAATGTCGGATTTCTTTTACGAACCTGACACTTTTAAATTAATGGGATATTTTCCTAGCTGCCGCCTGTATCGCTAAAAGCAACTCTTACAGATCTGAAACTCATATACATTATTCATCAGATACTGGTTTGTTCTCAAGAAGAATTACGTTAGCGGTGAAGGGTAGAATCACTTACATACGTTACGAGTACCGCTCTTTCGTCCCGCTTCCCTCCCCCGCCCCCACCATCTCTTCTGCCCTCCTACGTACTTTTGTTATTTACGAAGAGAAGATCACGTAAAAATTACGTTATTACGTCAGAACCGATTTCCTCTCCCGACTTCAGCAAAGCAAACTAGTAATCGGTATGTAACGAGCTCACTATCGGCAAGACTTTAAACCATAATCTTCGTTTCTGGAGTTTTAAAAAATTTTCATTGAGTGTGAAATCATTTCTACAACAACAGGCGTCTACTGGTAGGGCCGGGATGAGGAAGAATAGTTGTTTTATTTTCTGTTACGTGACCACAGCTCGTGCATATGACTGAAACATTATCATACAGGAAAAATATTTAAATGTGGCGTGATTATTGCGAAAGAATTACGCCGTGATTATTCTTCACAGCTGAAGATACATTGTACGATCAAAGGTTCGCCGTGAGACTTCTATTGTGAAAAAATGCAAATAACGAGAGGAGCGACATCAAACGTACACCAGATTGCGTTTTCCACGTGGCGGAGAGCTGCTAAAGAACTAAAATTAAACTCTGATTGCTTTCTGTGCC
This sequence comes from Schistocerca cancellata, assembly GCF_023864275.1. Classification (NCBI taxonomy): domain Eukaryota; kingdom Metazoa; phylum Arthropoda; class Insecta; order Orthoptera; family Acrididae; genus Schistocerca; species Schistocerca cancellata. The sequence goes on along the minus strand of NC_064627.1, from coordinate 108,663,520 downwards.
TGGACGCGTAGGCTTTGAAATCAAGAACCTTACTCTGTAGGCGCGCGGAACGGCCGATGCGACGAGTCTGAATAACTCATTCTCTTTGCGACGCATTCTCTTTGCCATGCTCGATTTGTTTCGTAAGTGCGCCGCTGTGGTATCCATTCTGCGGACTACTTTGCGTCACGAGATACCGTTTTTACTATCGTTTTTTAAATGACAGTGTAATTTAAGCGCTTTGTCTTCCTCTTTTTATGTCAGATGAAATGTACGAACAAGAACTCTGTAACTACCTAACAATAGTCTCTATACAGGTGAGCTAGGAAGTCTGATATTTTGTCGATGCTTCTTGTGCACTTACATAACCGGTTGAAGGTCCAAGCGACACAGGCGGCCGCTTGAATCACCTAGCTGAGAGGGGAATCAGAGGTATCCAAGTGCAAAATTTTTATTCAGGATGTATCGTAATTAGTAGAGCAAACTGACGCAGGTAAATGTGTATGATAACGGAAGGAAAGACGTTTTAGTAAACAGTTGTGAAATAACTGTGAATGTGTGGTTAAGAGCCACAACTAATTTCAGTATCAAATATTTTAGTTAGTGTAAATCTTTTCAAAATGCGAAATTTTCTGGTTATTTACCCACCTATTTACGTTCAGGTTTCGCCAAAAGTCTACATGAACAAAAAATACGATGCCACATCAGCATATTTCAACACTTTAGTTGATAAAAAACGTATCTGAAGTAAACTTTTCTCAAGAAAGATTGTGTGGACTGTCAACTTTAGCTGTTGAAGGTGATACCGTGAAGTCAGATTCTATTGTAAAAGGTTTTCCTGGGTTAAAAGCTAGAAAAATTTCCGTATAATTTTTCATCCAAATCTGTGAAGTCTACCAAGGCAGGACGATATAAGCAGCTGAGAGATTTCTCCAACCTCACCAACCAACTGCGTAAACACTGTGAGATCAGTTCATTACACAGTATCGAAAATGAGGAATTATGCTCTTGGACACCAACTGCAAGTTGTGTTTCGTCTACTGTTTTAGTGTGTTGTACATGACCGTGTTTTGTACTGCTTCCTCGCAACTGCCGCTTTTACGATCTTTATTAAATATGTCACTCTATAAGACAACTTCAGATTCGTTTTCGTTCAACATTTAACTGATTTTTTACTTCCGTGTGTGACCACTGCTTTCGCGGAAGCATGTAAGACAGTTTATAGTGTCAGCACTTCATGGACCAGACGTGGCTTTTATGTAAAAACTATATTCAGTGTCCCGTTCTCTATATAGATCATATACTTCTTTGTTTGTTAAAATTCTCCATTCCACTGTTTTATCCTGTCAAATACTTTTCTAAAATTATTATTTACTAAGATTTTTCATTTTGCTTCCTCTGACGTTGGCAACCATCATGTCTCCCAAACGTATGCCGGAGGAGGTAAGGTAGGATTTCACAATAGTGAAACTTTGGATTATTTAAATAAACCTGCTTTTTAATACAGCCAGTAAATTGAAGTAACATATATTCGCTTTTTGTGTTCTACTATTTATTTCTGGCTTGTCTGTAATTAACAAGATTCCAACATAAGTGAACTGACTTACTACTCCGATTTTCTCTGCAGCAATTTTAAGGGGGTATCTTGTTTGGTTTCCGTTAGTATTTGGTTTCACTGGTATTACATTTTTGTCCAGTTCCAAGTTAGCTGTTACATAATATTCTGAGGAGTGAACCATTTTCTCCTAAGATTGCGAAGTCATTAACGTACGCAGTTTATTGAAATTGTGCTCTGCTTTTGTTCCCAGTTGTGATGTTACTAAATAAAAAATAATCAATTTTCGTGAACCATTTGAATAACAAGGTATAAGTTCAAAAGACTGCCTTTTTGCAATGCCTCTAACCCCACGTAATCTTTGCTTTAAGTGTAACGTGCTTTTAAATGCTACTTTTGACACGTCGTCACTTAGGCTACGAGTATCTGCTCAAATGGTTCAAATGGCTCTGAGCACTATGGGACTTAATATCTGAGGTCATCAGTCCCTAGACTTCTATCTATCTATATCCGAATCCCACTCCAGCTACTGCCGGGTCTGGGTGCTGACGAGTCCTCTCCATTTGGCTCGGTCCTCCCACCACTTTTCTTCCTCCACTTGCTGCCAGGTCACACCTCTCCTTTCAACAGATATTCTCACTCCCATTTTCCACCGTGTTCTTGGGCGCCCTCTAGGTCGTTTCCCATCCATCTTTAGTTCTTCCATAATTTTGGGGAGTCTCTGCCCATGCATCCTCTTAACATGCCCATACCATCTTAATCTCTTTCTTTCAATTTCTTCTCTCATACTTTCTTGTTTGAGGTCCTTTCTAATCTCTACATTCCTTACTATGTCCATTCTTGTTTTTCCCTTAACTGCTCTGAGAAATTTCATTTCCCCTGCTTGCAATCTGCTCCAGTCCCTTTCTTTCATTGTCCATGTTTCTCCACCATAGGTGACAATAGGGACGTAATAATTCTTATACATCAGGAGTTTTGCTCTTTCTGAAACTTCATTACTCCAAATCAGATGTTTTATTGTTTGGTAGAAATTGCCTCCCTTCTGTAACCTCCTATTAATTTCGTTAGTTATTCTTCCATCCCTAGATATTTCACTCCCTAAATAAGTGAAACTTTCTACCACTTTGAGGGGTTCTCCATTCAAGGTAATATTTCCATTGATTCCTTTCTCTCTTCCAAATACCATTACTTCACTCTTATCTTTATTTATTCTTAATCCATACCCTTTCATTATTTCCTTCCACGCATCAAGCTGTAACTGTACATCTACCTCTTTATCACCCCTTATTACCATATCATCCGCAAAAATCATCTTTTTGTCTTTTTCTTTTACTATATCTTTAACTGCCCTATTCATTCCCTCCATCACAACATTAAAAAGCGCAGGAGATAGAATACTTCCTTGCTTAAGTCCTTGTCTTATTTCGAAGTATTCAGAGTTCCCCAATGGTGTTCTAATTCTACAATTGTGGCCTCTGTACATTGTCTTTATAACATTAATGTATCCATCTTCTATATCTATCTTCTTCAGTTCTTCCCAGAGTCTTTCCCCTAGACTTAGAACTACTTAAACCTAACTAACCTAAGGACATCACACACACCCATGCCCGAGGCAGGATTCGAACCTGTGACCGTAACAGAAGTGCGGTTCCGTACTGAAGCGCCTAGAACTGCTCGACCACAGCGGCCGGTGCATCTCGCTTACCAACAGTGCTCATAAGACTGGGCGGTCACCCACTCAACTGCTAGTCCAGTGCGACAGCGCTTAACTTCGGTGATAGGACGTGTCCCAGTGTTACCACGGCGGCAAGACTGTTGACTGTCGACTGCAGACATGTATTAAATGTGATTCAGCCCTCTGACGCTACTTTCGGGGCTGCAGGTTCTCTTTTATGCGGACATGGAGCATATAGCCTTCTCATATTCTGTGACAAGGATGAGCAGTTCGTCGTAACTGAGAAGCAATTTATTTTCGTTGCTGTGGCAGTGAACTTCTCAAGTTATATCTTTGAGTCAGGTCTAAACTGAGTTTCTAAATTACTTAATCTTTCCAAAATATTTATGAATCAGGATAATTTTAACTGTCCTCCTCCTATTACTTTAGAGTGTCTTCGTTTTAACATAAGGTAATATCTGTAGAAAAACTCAGTTATCATATTTTATGACGGTCAGAGGTATAACGCTTCCTAATTTTCATTAAAGCATTTTACACAATATTCTTGATAGCACAAAACCAGTCACAGTCTCTCAAAACAGGTACACTTTTAAATAGAGACTCACAAAACAAGAATGAACCATGTAAACAAAATATTTTTCGACACTAATTTATTAGCTTCAATAAAACACATCACATTCTTCCGTGTACATCGAATATTGAACTTTGTATGAATTCATATTACCATGGAGCAAGATAAGCAGTAACTGAACTGAATCTTCTTACAAGACAGTGTTATTTTTCTTTAAACAAATTATGACATAGCACAATCAAATAATGAGAGGAGAAAATAGCCACAGTGTAGGTTCCTACGGGGTGTGGCTAAAGCAGCACCCGCGTAGGAAATTCTGTCGTCCTTTACCTACTTCCGCTCGGACACGAAGCAATCAAAGGAAACGAAATAAACGGCAGTATCTGACACTGTATAATAAAAATTAAACTTCATTAACATTTTTAGGACCAATATCCTTTAAAAAAATATCGTTATCGCATGTCTGAGCTAAGACGTACTTCTGTCGCAAGTTATTAGCAGACTGTGCATCGGCTCTACCCCTGTAACAGTAATTGTTCCACGTTCCAAGGAAACTGCAGACAAAATAACTTTTATTGTCCTAGTAGCATTTGGGACCATATATCGTGTTCGAACATTATGAACTACCTCGAAGGTAACGAATTACTGACACACAGTCGGCACGGAATCAGAAAATATTGTTCGTCTGGAACACAAATAAATCTCTATTCACACACAGGAATGAGTGCTATCGACAGATAAACTCAAATTCATTCCAGATTTCTATGTTTCCACAAGTCTGTTCACACAGTTCCTCGCAAGATTCTTGTAATCAAATTGCGTGCCTATGGAGTGTCGCCTCCCCCATGAACCATGGACCTTGGCGTTGGTGGGGAGGCTTGCGTGCCTCAGCGATACAGATGGCCGTATCGTAGGTGCAACCACAACGGAGGTGTATCTGATGAGAGGCCAGACAAACGTGTGGATCCTGAAGAGGCGCAACAGCCTTTTCAGTAGTTGCAGGGGCAACAGTCTGGATGATTGACTGATCTGGCCTCGTAACACTAACGAAAACGGCCTTTCTGTGCTGGTACTGAGAATGGCTGGAATCAAGGGGAAACTACAGCCGTTATTTTTACCGAGGGCATGCAGATTTACTGTATGATTAAATGATGATGGCGTCCTCTTGGGTAAAATATTCCGGAGGTGAAACAGTCCACGACACTCAGAGGGCCATAGACAGGGGTTCCCAGGTAGATGCCGTGTTTCTTGACTTCCGCAAGGCGTTCGATACAGTATCCCTCAGTCGTTTAATGAACAAAGTAAGAGCATATGGACTATCAGACCAATTTTGTGATTGGATTGAAGAGTTCCTAGATAACAGAAGGCAGCATGTCATTCTCAATGGAGAGAAGTCTTCTGAAGTAAGAGTGACTTCAGGTGTGCCGCAGGGGAGTGTCGTAGGGCCGTTGCTATTCACAATATACATAAATGACCTTGTGGATGACATCGGAAGTTCACTGAGGCTTTTTGCGGCTGATGCTGTGGTGTATCGAGAAGTTGTAACAATGGAAAATTGTACTGAAATGCAGGAGGATCTGCAGCGATTTGACGCATGGTGCAGGGAATGGCAATTGAATCTCAATGTAGACAAGTGTAATGTGCTGCGAATACATAGAAAGAAAGATCCCTTATCATTTAGCTACAATATAGCAAGTCAGCAACTGGAAGCAGTTAATTACATAAGTTATTTGGGAGTACGCATTAGGAGTGATTGAAAATGGAATGATCACATAAAGTTGATCGTCGGTAAAGCAGATGCCAGACTGAGATTCATTGGAAGAATCCTAAGGAAAAGCAATCCAAAAACAAAGAAAGTAGGTTACAGTACACTTGCTCTCCCACTGCTTGAATACTGCTCTGCAGTGTGGGATCCGTACCAGATAGGGTTGATGGAAGAGATAGAGAAGATCCAACGGCGAGCAGCGCGCTTCCTTGCAGGATCATTTAGTAATCGCGAAAGTGTTACGGAGATGATAGATCAACTCCAGTGGAAGACTCTGCAGGAGAGACGCTCAGTAGCTCGGTACGGGCTTTTGTTGAAGTTTCGAGAACATACCTTCACCGAGGTATATCTCGCGAAGGGACCATGAGGATAAAATCAGAGAGATTAGAGCCCACATAGAGGCATACCGACTATCCTTCTTTCCACGAACAATACGAGACTGGAATAGAAGGGAGAACCGATAGAGGAACTCAAGGTACCCTCCGCCACACACCGTCAGGTGGCTTGCGGAGTACGGATGTAGATGTAGATGTAGATCTCCGGGCAGGGACTACTCAGGAGGACGTCGTTATCAGGAAACAGAAAACTGGCGTTCTACGGATCGGAGCGTGGAATGCCAGATTCCTTCAGCGGGTAAGTAGATTAGAAAATTTTGAAAAGGGAAATGGATATTTTAAAGTTAGATACAGTGAGAAGTAGTGAAGTTCAGTGGCAGGAGGAACAAAACTTATGGCCAAGTGAATACAGGGTTATAAATGCAAAATTAAATTGGGGTAACGCAGGAGTAGTTTTAATAATGAACAAAAAATAGGAATGCGGGTAAGCTACTACAAACAGCATAGTGAACGCTTTATTGCGGCCAAGATAGATGCGAAGCCCACGCCTACCACAGTAGTACAAGTTTATATCCCAACTAACTCCGCAGATGACGAAGAGATTAGTGAAATGTATGATGAGATAAAAAGAAATTTTACACAGAGCATTACTTAATCATAGGTAACGCTTGGTTCACGAATCATGAAAGAACGCTGTATGCATGGAAGAGGCCTGGAGATAATGGAAGGTTTCAGATAGATTATATAATGGTAAGACAGGGATTTAGGAATCAGGTTTTAAATTGTACGACATTGCCAAGGGCAGATGTGGACTCTGACCACAATCTACACACCTGGAAATTGAAATAAGAACACCGTGAATTCATTGTCCCAGGAAGGGGAAACTTTATTGACACATTCCTGGGGTCAGATAAATTACATGATCACACTGACAGAACCACAGGCACATAACACAGGCAACAGAGCATGCACAATGTCGGCACTAGTACAGTGTATATCCACCTTTCGCAGCAATGCAGGCTGCTATTCTCCCATGGAGACGATCGTAGAGATGCTGGATGTAGTCCTGTGGAACGGCTTGCCATGCCATTTCCACCTGGCGCCTCAGTTGGACCAGCGTTCGTGCTGGACGTGCAGACCGCGTGAGACGACGCTTCATCCAGTCCCAAACATGCTCAATGGGGGACAGATCCGGAGATCTTGCTGGCCAGGGTAGTTGACTTACACCTTCTAGAGCACGTTGGGTGGCACGGGATACATGCGGACGTGCATTGTCCTGTTGGAACAGCAAGTTCCCTTGCCGGTCTAGGAATGGTAGACCGATGGGTTCGATGACGGTTTGGATGTACCGTGCACTATTCAGTGTCCCCTCGACGATCACCAGTGGTGTACGGCCAGTGTAGGAGATGGCTCCCCACACCATGATGCCGGGTGTTGGCCCTGTGTGCCTCGGTCGTATGCAGTCCTGATTGTGGCGCTCACCTGCACGGCGCCAAACACGCATACGACCATCATTGGCACCAAGGCAGAAGCGACTCTCATCGCTGAAGACGACACGTCTCCATTCGTCCCTCCATTCACGCCTGTCGCGACACCACTGGAGGCGGGCTGCACGATGTTGGGGCGTTAGCGGAAGACGGCCTAACGGTGTGCGGGACCGTAGCCCAGCTTCATGGAGACGGTTGCGAATGGTCCTCGCCGATACCCCAGGAGCAACAGTGTCCCTAATTTGCTGGGAAGTGGCGGTGCGGTCCCCTACGGCACTGCGTAGGATCCTACGGTCTTGGCGTGCATCCGTGCGTCGCTGCGGTCCGGTCCCAGGTCGACGGGCACGTGCACCTTCCGCCGACCACTGGCGACAACATCGATGTACTGTGGAGACCTCACGCCCCACGTGTTGAGCAATTCGGCGGTACGTCCACCCGGCCTCCCGCATGCCCACTATACGCCCTCGCTCAAAGCCCGTCAACTGCACATACGGTTCACGTCCACGCTGTCGCGGCATGCTAACAGTGTTAAAGACTGCGATGGAGCTCCGTATGCCACGGCAAACTGGCTGACACTGACGGCGGCGGTGCACAAATGCTGCGCAGCTAGCGCCATTCGACGGCCAACACCGCGGTTCCTGGTGTGTCCGCTGTGCCGTGCGTGTGATCATTGCTTGTACAGCCCTCTCGCAGTGTCCGGAGCAAGTATGGTGGGTCTGACACACCGGTGTCAATGTGTTCTTTTTTCCATTTCCAGGAGTGTATTTTGTTATGATCGGAAGATTAAGTAAGTAAAAAGACGAGGGCTGGTAGATATCCTTGGGTAACAGAAGATATACTGAATTTAATTTATGAAAGGAGGAAATATAAAAATGCAGTAACTGATGCAGGCAAAAAGAAATACAAACGTCCAAAAAATGAAATCGACAGGAAGTGCAAAATGACTGAGCAGGTATGGCTAGAGGACAAATGTAAGGATGTAGAGGTATATATCACTAGTGGTAAGGTAGATACCGCCTACACGAAAATTAAAGAGACCTTTGGATTAAAGAGAACCTCTGGTATAATATCAAGAGCTCAGATGATATCCCAGTTCTAAGCAAAGAAGAGAAAGCAGATACGTAGATGGAGCATATAGAAGGTCTATACAAGAGCGATGTACTTGAGGACAATATTGTGGAAATGGAAGAGATTTTAGATGAAGATGAAATGGGAGATATGATACTGCGTGAAGAGTTTGACAGAGCACTGAAAGACCTAAGTCGAAACAAAGCCCCGGGAGTAGACAACATTCCATTACAACGACTGATAGCCTTGGGAGAGCCAGCTCTGACACAACTCTACCATCCGGTGAGCAAGATGTATGAGACTGGCGAAATAATCTCAAACTTCAAGAGGAATATAATAATTCCAATCCCAAAGAAAGCAGGTGTTGACAGATGTAAAAATTACCGAACTATCAGTTTAATAGGTCACGGCTGCAAAATTCTAACTCGAATTGATTACGTAGGCTTTCCCGGTGTTATAAGTCTTGAAAGTCTCTTCGGGTTTGCTGCCGGATCCTAAAATCAACTTGACTCGATATTTCGGCGATCCAACTCTTCGCCATTTTCAGGAAATACTGCTTCTGCTGATGAGTCCTGCTGAGAACTGTTCTCAGCGGGACTCATCAACAGAAGCAGCATTTCCTGAAGATGGCGAACAGTTGGATCGCCGAAATATCAAGTTGATTTTAGGATCCGGCAGCAGACCCTAAGAGACTTTCTAACTCGAATTCTTTACAGACGAATGGAAAAACTGGTAGAAGCCGAACTCGGAGAAGTTCAGTTTTCGTATAAATGTTGGAACACGTGAGGCAATACTGACCCTACGACTTATCTTAGAAGATATATTAAGGCAAACCTACGTTTCTAGCATTTGTGGACTTAGAGAAAGATTTTGACAATGTTGACAGGAATATTCTCTTTCAAATTCTGAAGGTGGTAGGGGTAAAATATAGGGAGCGAAAAGCTATTTCAATTTGTATAGAAAGCAGATGGCAGTTGTAAGAGTCGAGGGGCATGAAAGGGAAGCAGTGGTTGGGAAGGGAGTGAGACAAGGTTGTAGCCTATTCTCGATGTTATATTGAGAAAGCAGTAAAGGAAACAAAAGAAAACTTCGGAGTAGGAATTAAAATCGATGGAGAAGTAATAAGACTTTGGAGGTTCACCGATGACATTGTAATTCTGTCAGAGACAGCAAAGGACCTGTAAAAGCAATTGAACGGAATGGACAGTGCCTTGAAAGGAGGATATAAGATGAACAAGAACAAAAGCCAAACGAGAATAATGAAATGTAGTCGAATTAAATCGGGTGATGCTGAGGGAATTGGATTAGGAAATGAGACACTTAAAGTAGTAAACGGGTTTTGCTATTTGGGGAGCAAATTAACGGTTGAAGGGGCGAAGTAGAGAGGATACAAAAAGTAGTCTGGCAATGGCACGAAAAGCGTTTCTGAAGAAGAGAAATCTGTTAACATCGAATATAGATTTAAGTGTCTGGAAGTCGTTTCTGAAAGTGTTTGTGTGGAGTGTATCCATGTATGGGAGTGAAACGTGGACGATAAATAGTTTATACAAGAAGAGGATAGAAGCTTTCGAATTGTGGTGCAACAGAAGAATGCTAAGATTAGATGGGTACATCAGATGACTAATGAGGAGGTATTGAATAGAATTAGGGACAAGAGAAATTTGTGGCACAACTTGACTAGAAGAAGGGATCGGTTGGTAGGACATGTTCTGAGGGATCAATGGATCACCAGTTTAGTATTGGAGGGCTGCGTGGAGGGTAAGAGTCGAAGAGGGAGACCAAGAGATCAATACACTAAGCAGATTCAGAAGGATGTAGGTTGCAGGAGATTCTGGGAGATGAAGAAGCTTGCACAAGATAGAGTAGCATGGAGAGCTGCATGGAACCAGTCTCTGGACTGAAGACCACAACAATAACAACATGGAGTATCACTTCAGCTGCGTGACTTGTTACGAGATTTCCTTTCAGAAAGGTCATTGGGTAGTAATCAACAAGAAATCTGCGAGTAAAATGTAAGCGTTATCCGGCGTTCTTCAAGGAAGTGTTATAGGCCATCTATTGTTCATAATCAACATAAACGACTTAGGAGACAATTTCAGCAGCGCTCTTAGATTGTTTGAAGTTGATGTTGTCATATATCGTGTAGTAAAGTCATCTTAAAACCGAAACCAATTGCAGTGATAGCTGAATGAGGCGAAAAACGGCAACTGTCTCTCAATTAGGTAAAGTGTGGTGTCATCCAGAAAATAAAGTCTGTTAAATCGCAAATCACACAAATTTAAAGGCTGACAGTCGTACTGAATGCTAAGGAATTAAAATCATGAACAACTTAAGTTGGAATGATCCCGTAGACAACAGTATGGGGGTGGCAAACCGCAGGCTGCGTTTTATTGGCGTAACACTTAGAAGATGCTGCGGGCCTGCTAGAGAGACTGCCAACACTACTCTCGTTCGTCGTCTTTACAGTTTTGCTGTTCTATATGGAATCCGTAACAAATACGATTGACGGAGAACATCGAAAAAATGCAAATAAAGGCAGCTCTTTTTGTACTATTTGGAAATAGGGGAGACGGATGTGAGGAGCGAATTGAGATGGCAATAATTAAATCAAAGGCGTTTTTCGCTACGGCAAGATTTTTTTAACGAAATTTCAGTCACCAACTTTCTGCTTCGAGTGTGAAAATGTTTAACTGTAGCCAACATGTTGTAATATTGGTACTTTATTTTGGTGTGCTGAAATCGGTGCTAATTGACAACGAAAGTGGGTTAAAAGCCGTGATCTGTCTGGGGACGTTAACCGTGGATTACTGGGCAACTGTTTCATCAGATATTTAGTCTAGGTTTACCAAGCAGACTAACATTAATGATAATCTTTTAATAGTCATACAAAACCGGTAATATATATATATAAAGGATAATTTAAATAAAAAGAAAGAAATCAGTTTATATTTGGAAATTTATTTTAAGATTGTTCATTGAAATTTCAGCGTATTACACGTGAGTTATAACTGAGCTGGTGCCTTATTTACGATTAAAAAAAAATGTGAGATTGTAATTTTACGGAACACATAAAATATGGACCCAAGATTGGGAGACTGGATACAACACTGCATTCATAAAATAACACAAGAAGAACATTGAAACATAAGCAAGAAGAAATTAACCACAACCAACAGATTCAGTTTTTACCCAAAGAAATTACGTTCATACCACAATCCTGTCCGTCATGTAATTACCACACACTGGTATACTAAATTCATATTAACTCTTTGTGAAATCTTCGCAAAAAGAATAGCTGATGGCTACTTTGATGATTACACCACATGCTTCACGTGGTCAACTTGGTTTACACAAAGCGTATAACTCCACAATAATTTTGATAATTAAAATAAATTAGATCGAAAAGCAATTGACCAAAGAAAAACCTTGAACTGGTTACTAACGTCTTACTATTAATCTGATGGGTCAAACAGTTATGTAAGCACGTGGTACTGGTCTCGCAAAGTACACTCCACGTGGGTTGAACATAAAGAAAAGTTGCTATATTGAAAATATAGTCAAGACGAGACGTTATAATCACACAAGCATTCGCATTTAAGATTGATCTTAGTTAGAGTTACTGATCAACACGTAGTTCCACTTTACTCACAAAGTAGTAACAAAGCAACTACCGGAAAATAATCTGAACTTTACACGAGAATTATACTGCGCTGCGATTTAAGATAACATCAGATATTTTAGACCTAAACCCGAAATAAAGGTGATTAAATTGTTCAGTTAGGCTGAACTTAAGAGATCCATTGTCCTACGGACTAAACAGACACGCGCTTAGCCGGAGATCTTACCACTTCAGACGCTCGCCACGGCCACCCTGCAACTGCCCTACTGCCGAGCGTGCTTCCTGAGGGTGGCTCACAAAGACCAACGGAAGTGGCCAGAGGGGCAGCTTCCTATACCAACATGACAACGGACAGACAGGACCATGCTAAGGATAGAAACCTCTTTGCTTTTAGGAAGCGTAGCTACCTGTTCCGACGTTGGGCCTACTGTTCTCTAGCAGACAGCCTTGTCTGCTACCCTCAAGCATGCAACTAGAAATACATATGCTCATTCATCCTCTCACACAAAAGGGAAGGGGGATGACAGTATCTTATCATATACAGTATATAAAAGAAAGCGGATGTAGGTTCCGTATGAGACTGTGTGACATGAATTACATATAAGAATTACATATAAACTGTGCTTTAAAGTGTAGTAGTGTGACAGATCGTTCTTGTTTATGTGTAAAAGTAACACGTTCCACTGCTCAGTCTCCTCCCAGATAGTCAGAAACGCCACAGTACATTTAGAAGAGGAATTTATTCCATAAATGGCAACAGATTTAAGAAATTAAACATGAAAGGAATCCAACAGAGACCTTTCAATGTGTAGGAAGAAGTTATCATCATAATAAAATGAGATAGATATAAATGTTCATATTTCCCAATCTTTGTTGGAACGTGGAATGGCAAAGAAAAGTCTGAATGTCAGGTACTTAAGTGTGAATTGCAGAGTAATCATGTTGATGTAGATGTAGAAAACAAGGGTGTGATGCTTACCAGAGGACCAAGGGCTGGGGCGCAGGGGTTAAGACCCCGGATTCGCACTGTGAGCACGTCGTTTCAAATTCACATTTGACCATCCAGATTTAGATTTTCTGCGGTTCACCTAAGCCGCATGGTGCAAATACCGGGAATGGTTCCCTTAATGGGGTCCGGGCAGATTGGTAACACGCATCTTAAATAACGTAAAATTTTTTATATAAAAGGAACCTCTAATCAGAAACTACTGGGAATAAAAATTTGTAAAAAAATATAACTTGTAGGTTACACACTTTTATCCACTTTAACAGGAGGATTTTTAAAAAAACTGATTAGTTTTAAGATAATACTTTTGTAAGAAGTGGACATCAAAATGAGAATCTGTCTACATTTTTCTATGTACGTAAGGCTCTAACTTCTTTGAGATTTACAAAACTGGAAAACTCCCGTGTTAAAATATGTAAAATACTCAGATTATTGTGCCTTGTTATTCCGAACAAATTCCGGCAAGTAGAAGCTGAGAAAAAGTACACTTAATTCTTAAAAAATATAACTTTCGTGAAACAGCCATTACAGCTGTCTGTGCATTACAGTTCCATAAGATGGGTTGTCCGCATATTTTTCCGCCGCGTTTTGCAATGTCATTTACTCTGATCGTTTTCGTTGACTTGGCCTTGTTTCAGTTTCTGTAATAGTTCCCTATGTTGCCCTAACCCTTTCTTTCCAAAATAAAACATTTGTTTCACCGTGAAACGACCAACAATTTGGAGCAGCGTTTCCATCCACGAACGTTGCCATTGCAACAAAGACACCAAAATGCAGTGTAAACATTGACCCAAACACTGCCTTGGGAATTCTGGCACAGATTACGCTGTTGATTGACCCTTAGGATTCTGGGTGTGGCCATGAAGACATTTCTTCTATACTCTTACATCTGACAAGTCTCTGAAAGTTTCTTTCAAGACCTCTGAAGCAAAAGGTATACCTGGTTTGTGAAATTTGTCACCATTTTGCTGTGCTCTGTTGCATCTGCACCGTGAATTACTTGCTGGAGGGTGCAGGCCGAATACGTATCTCGTTTGTTCAAGAGAGGTGAAACAAAACTGCCCATACACCTTTTCTCATATCTTCCACTCTACTAACATTTTGCCTGATGGCCATGCCTCAATAATTTTGGATTTTGTCTAGGATAGATTCTGTGAGTCTGTCTTACAACCTAATTCGCTATCATCTTCCAATTTCTTTCCCTCGTATGCAGTTTTCATTCATTGCAGTCTCGTACCCCTCCGCTTCTGTACTTTACCTGTGCACTCCAGTTCAGTGATAATTAGGTCTTCTGCATTTGGCTTCTCGTCCTCAACTGCTCTAAAAGCTTCTGAATCGCCATGTCTGAAATAACTGATGAATCTTACTTTCTTCAACTATTCAGATTCTTGGAGAATGGTCAAGCCCACACTGTGTTTAAATGAATGAATAAACAAGAAATAAGGCAATAATATATATGCTTTATATATCATTGGAAAGAGGCATTTCCACAGATTAAGATCAATATAAAAAGATTTCCTCTTCCAATTGGAACCTGTGATCCGTCTCTAAATGACCTGATCGCCGACAGGCTGTTAAACCGTAACCTACCTTCCTTACCAGAGAGGAAAGAGGATAGTTGCTCGTGTAAATGTGTGTTCATGACCTGTGGACCCTGTTTAACTGATCCCTCTATTGTAGTGCATATATTAGGCACTCATTGCACTGTGGACTACGTCGATTCGCTGTGGTGAACTGACTGCGCGAAGGCTCGACTTTAATCGCATTAAGCGCAAGCGTTTGTGCCGAAGGCGATTACTCACCGGGCGTCAGGGCGGCCAGAACCGTGATTCAGATAAGAGCTTTAAGTTCGCGATGGGTGAGCGCCTGCGTTTCGAAGCGCTGCGCCTGCCGACCGGTTAATGGCATTCCCGCTGTCCCGGCAACCCTCGGACGAGGCGGCCTACTGCGGCGATGATTTATCCAGGCCGCGCTTTGTGCGAGGCGGGGCGCGGCTGCAGTCCGGCCAGGGCGACCTCTCGATTGGCCGCGATTAGAAACAGTCGGGGGCGGCCATCTGGCACCTCGGCTGCGCCGCGTCCCACCCTCCCACCCCCGCCCACATAGCCGGCCCACTGGACTCCCGGGGCCAGAGACCCCCAGCGGGCAGTCTGCCAGAAGTTCCGCGGATGCCGCCCAACTCTGGTCGAGTGGCGCCGGCGGAAGAAGGCGCCAGAGGAGGGGCACGAGGAAGAGGAAGAAGGGCCGGATCTGCGCTGGCGGACACCCAAGTCTGCTGGGAGCAGACCTGCTGCTCCAACTTGCCGCACCTGATAGAAACTTCGCTAAACGCCCTTCACAAAACGCGAGAAAAAGGGAACTCTTTAACTTGTGCGGCGCAAATAAGGTGGGCGATATTCAGCGCTGAGGGCGCGATTAGCAGCAGACCGACAGTCCGTTGCGGTGCACGAAGAAAGCAGGAGGTTGGCTGTCTCACTCTTTTTTCATCTTCTCATTGATCACTTTACGAGTCCGATTCCTTTTCTGTCTTTGTTGCTTCCTGTTTTTCCAGTACTCATCTTTTTTCCATGTCTGTTCCATTTTCGCCGGCCGTGGTGGCCGAGCGGTTCTAGGCGCTTCAGTCTGGACCCGCGCGACCGCTACGGTCGCAAGTTCGAATCCTGCCTCGGGCATGGACGTGTGTGATGTCCTTAGGTTAGTTAGGTTTAAGTAGTTCTAAGTTCTAGGGGACTGATGACCTCCGTAGTGCTCAGAGCCATTTGAACCATTTTGTTCCATTTTCCCGTCCAGAGCCATGTCATTTCGTCCATGTAGCGTCATAAAGAAGACGCTCCTACCGAGGAGATGTGACTCTGACGACGGTGTCCGGTACGAAGAAAGTATATACGTGTAGCATTTCTCAGTTGTAACATGACATTCGACGATACGTGTTCCGCAGAGGTGCGCAACAGTTTCAACTACAGAAAGATATGCACATCACAGATAATAAGAGCATCATAAAACTCAGTAAAGACAGACACTTCTTACCTTTGCACGGAAACTTACATATACACGAAGCATTAAGACACAATGAACCATAAAGCAATGACCAAATAGATACTGGAAACCGATCATTCTATAAAGTAATTGACGAACTCACATAGCTAAAAATTAGAAATGAGTGTATGGTATTGTTGGCCGGGAGGCCCCATGCGGGGGAATATGGCCGCCGTATTGTAAGTCCTTTTTAGTTGACGCCACTTTTTTTGTAAGGTGGTAAACTTTTATTTACAAGTTAACAATACATTTGTGCAGATCAAAATATCTCTATGTTTGTAGTGTACATTTCCCATGTAGTTGGAGAGTCTTTTTCTTTTGCTTTCGCTGTGGTTGCTTTCAGATACACAAATTTAGCATTCAAATAGACTATTTTGTTACATTTTGTTCGCTTGCAAATTGATTCATAGAGGTACTGAGTTTTTGTTTTGTTTTGACATTTTGAGTCTGTTAATGCTGTCATTGCAAAATTGCTATAGTTAGGGAGACAATTGATCTGGCACCATAAGGTGGCATTTCTTAAGCGTTGTTTGTGATTTTTCCTTACTGCCTATGACATTCATCTAAGGAACAATGAACAATGACAAAATATGTATAAATATATATATGCATATAAAACAGGAAGGTGCCGTATATGATTTAGCAAGAGTTAGTCGTTGAATGGTAGAGAGAGGAGAGAGAGAGAGAGAGAGAGAGAGAGAGAGAGAGAGAGAGGAGCACATTGACACACGATAACAAAAAACATCTTTGCAACTCTTAATATTTGCGTAGGGCTACAAACACATTTCTAAAGAGAGTTTATTATGGGTTTCAGTGAGATGTTTGTTTGTTAAATTACTTACGTAAACACCTACGTTGTGGCTTCCGCGACTTGCGGGTCAATTATGAAGGACACACAACATCCAATTCCCTGCCGGGAGTCGAACCCGGGCCCCCTACGTGATAGGCGGAAACGCTACCGCTACGCTACGGAGGCGGACGTCACAGGCTAATACACCATACATAAAATTCCCCATCGTTCGCTCTCTCTCCTACTCTCCCCCCTTCCCTCTGCCCCACCAACTAAATTTTCATTTCGCCTCTTGCTCTTGACTAGACCCCTCAAATTCACTCTCTATCCCATTATTTTGCACTTACCGTTCACTCATCTTTGCCTCCTCCTCGTCCTCCACCTACTCATCATTTAGAGTTAGAGCTCCATGACTACTCCTTTATTTCTCTTACACATCAAATAAATATGTATAATCGTAACTACATAAAATAACACACACATGATGAAATACAAAAAAAGAACAGTTTTACTACGAAGAGCCGGCCTCTGTGGCCGAGCGGTTCTAGGCGCTTCAGTCCGGAACCACGAGGCTGCTACGGTCGCAGGTTCGAATCCTGCCTCGGACATGGATGTGTGTGATGTCCTTAGGTTAGTTAGGTTTAAGTAGTTCTAACTTCTAGGGGAAAGATAACCTCAGATGTTAAGTCCCATAGTGCTTGGAGCCATTTGAACCATTTGAACATCGAAGAAAAACTGGTGTAAACTTACACAAAACACACAATAGTCAGAAGGACACGAATGAACTATAGTAGTGCTACATTGTGTTCTGGTTAACATCAAAACATGTATAGTTATGCCAAGCCGTGCTGGAATAGGTCAGAATCAACAGTGACAGAAGTGCAAGCAGACAGCGTTTTCTGAAAGCAGCGAGATACCAGGCATTAAATACTGTAAGTAAAAGTCAGCATCATTTGTAGCGAAGAGTTTTCCAGTACCGAAAGCAAGCCAGGTGTAAATATCTTTCATTACAGACCACAGATGATGCGTTATTTCAGTAAAATGAACACGTTTAATGAGACAAATACGCCTTCTCTAGTGGTTGCAGAGACGGATTTAAAATTTCCTCAGTAACTATAGCAACTACGGAGCATACGATCACACAACTGAAGAACTTAATATCATTTTGACCTGATGCCCAGACGTATAAGTGCCATTGTTGCTGCCAGAGCTGGCAGCTCTGTATACTAAATTTCGTAGAAAAAATTTAATCATTTATTCTTTCAGTAAACGTACTATAAGTCAAATTTAGTAACTGCTTGCTTT
This sequence comes from Schistocerca cancellata, assembly GCF_023864275.1. Taxonomy (NCBI): domain Eukaryota; kingdom Metazoa; phylum Arthropoda; class Insecta; order Orthoptera; family Acrididae; genus Schistocerca; species Schistocerca cancellata. The sequence continues at coordinate 108,645,329 of NC_064627.1, read as the reverse complement.
TCGGAGTGTAGTTTCAATGGCCAGAATTACAAATAGGTCATCATACTGCCTGAGAAGTTGCATATTCCCAGCAGCATACATAAACCACTTCAGTATTAATTTTATTATTATACACTCCTGGAAATGGAAAAAAGAACACATTGACACCGGTGTGTCAGACCCACCATACTTGTTCCGGACACTGCGAGAGGGCTGTACAAGCAATGATCACACGCACGGCACAGCGGACACACCAGGAACCGCGGTGTTGGCCGTCGAATGGCGCTAGCTGCGCAGCATTTGTGCACCGCCGCCGTCAGTGTCAGCCAGTTTGCCGTGGCATACGGAGCTCCATCGCAGTCTTTAACACTGGTAGCATGCCACGACAGCGTGGACGTGAACCGTATGTGCAGTTGACGGACTTTGAGCGAGGGCGTATAGTGGGCATGCGGGAGGCCGGGTGGACGTACCGCCGAATTGCTCAACACGTGGGGCGTGAAGTCTCCACAGTACATCGATGTTGTCGCCAGTGGTCGGCGGAAGGTGCACGTGCCCGTCGACCTGGGACCGGACCGCAGCGACGCACGGATGCACGCCAAGACCGTAGGATCTTACGCAGTGCCGTAGGGGACCGCACCGCCACTTCCAAGCAAATTAGGGACACTGTTGCTCCTGGGGTATCGGCGAGGACCATTCGCAACCGTCTCCATGAAGCTGGGCTACGGTCTCGCACACCGTTAGGCCGTCTTCCGCTCACGCCCCAACATCGTGCAGCCCGCCTCCAGTGGTGTCGCGACAGGCGTGAATGGAGGGACGAATGGAGACGTGTCGTCTTCAGCGATGAAAGTCGCTTCTGCCTTGGTGCCAATGATGGTCGTATGCGTGTTTGGCGCCGTGCAGGTGAGCGCCACAATCAGGACTGCATACGACCGAGGCACACAGGGCCAACACCCGGCATCATGGTGTGGGGAGCGATCTCCTACACTGGCCGTACACCACTGGTGATCGTCGAGGGGACACTGAATAGTGCACGGTACATCCAAACCGTCATCGAACCCATCGTTCTACCATTCCTAGACCGGCAAAGGAACTTGCTGTTCCAACAGGACAATGCACGTCCGCATGTATCCCGTGCCACCCAACGTGCTCTAGAAGGTGTAAGTCAACTACCCTGGCCAGCAAGATCTGCGGATCTGTCCCCCATTTGGGACTGGATGAAGCGTCGTCTCACGCGGTCTGCACGTCCAGCACGAACGCTGGTCCAACTGAGGCGCCAGGTGGAAATGGCATGGCAAGCCGTTCCACAGGACTACATCCAGCATCTCTACGATGGTCTCCATGGGAGAATAGCAGCCTGCTTTGCTGCGAAAGGTGGATATACACTGTACTAGTGCCGACATTGTGCATGCTCTGTAGCCTGTGTCTATGTGCCTGTGGTTCTGTCAGTGTGATCATGTGATGTATCTGACCCCAGGAATGTGTCAATAAAGTTTCCCCTTCCTGGGACAATGAATTCACGGTGTTCTTATTTCAATTTCCAGGAGTGTATTTCTTTGAGCTCACATATATTGTGATAGTTTATCTTCATGTCAGATTTTGGTCAAATGTATTTACATAAACGCTAAATTATATGTAGTAAAATAATGTAACGAATGCTCAATCATCCATATCATAGGTAATCGAGGACTTAGAACGAAATTTTTTGTATCCAGTGCTATATTGGAACTGTTTGTCTTTCATCATTAATACTTTATTTTTACATTAAGAATGCTAGATAAGTTATTTTAAATGGAAACTGATCAGAAGAAAGTGTATGCCGAATACCATTTGCTGGTGCAATAATAACGTTAAGGTTACAGAAGTATATACAAAGTTGGCAAGTTGTAGTAATGGGCGAAAGGATATGAACACCCGCATTACACACCTGAGAAACTTTGAAACCCAAAATACACCACTTTCTCAAGGAGGAGGATGTGTGTGAATTTTTATTTATGATCACCGAAACTTTGTACCGTTTCACCATGTGTAACATTTCCAATTCAGTAAAGGATGCTAGAGTTTTTTCGTGACAAATTAATTGCTTTATCTTTCGATACAGAACTCGACAATAATCAAAAAGGCCTTTCTAAAGACTACGCGAAACGTTTTTCATACCCAAGCTTACCTAATCAATGTTCAAAATTCCATGACTATGGGGGATTCTCATCTTGAAAGATTGGCTCCTCTATTGGTAATGTTACGCGAGACTTTAAACAGAGACGACGACTAGCTTACCTTTCAATATGACCACATTGTTACTTGATGACTGCTACATTACCGCCCAAATCATAACGAAACGACATCGCGCTACTATCGTTGCAGATCTATTTTTGTTTTTATTTTGTCGTCATTCTTCTCGCTGGTCTGATGCATCCCACCATGACTTCCACAACATTGTCAGCCACCTCATAGCACAGAGGCACTTACAACCAACATTTTCAGTTATTTGTTGGATGTGTCCCCAATCTCGATCTTATGGTACAGTTTTTGCCATCTGTATCCCTACTCGCAAAATTATAAAATCTTGTAACCATTACATAGCATTTTGTCGTATTGAAAATATTTCACGCAGCAGCAAATGTTTATATTTGTTGTTCTGCTACTTTGGGAGATATTTAAAATATCAAACTGATATGCACTGAATTTGAGTGGTGATTTTTTTTTATTCATACATTTGGGCCGCAGTCATGGAATAATGAATGAATGATATTTCCGCCATTTGACTGTACAAATTCTTTAATTTATATTACTACCATGATTTCGGCCTTAATCCATTGCCAAATACAACAATGTTGGCTGTACTTAGACTTTGTCAAATGAAGTCATCGTAAAGATCTGTTGAACTTGGTGTACCCATTGGTTCTGTACCAGTAACTTCCACAGCGTATTTTCAGACCATGTTCATTACACATATAACTACTGTATTGGTGTTCATTTTTTGGCTCAATTGTTGTATGGCTGTAAATCACGTTTGCCAACAGTCTGCTGTGCATTTCTTTGATTTTGTACTTATCTAAACACTGGGATACACCGTTCAATAGATCTTGACGATGACGTCACTTAACAAACTCTAATTACACCCAACACTGTTGTACTTGATGATGGCTAAAGGCCGAAATCATGATTGTAATATAAAATAAAGAATTTGTACGGTGAAATGGTGGAAATATCACCAAACACTTATAGAAATGAAAGTTATTGAAAGAAAGAAACAGCATATTATAATGATGCTCTTTCTTTATGCATCCACTTTTTTCGTGGCTTCATTTTAACCAATAAAAAACGTTACAGTGTAATGCATCTCCAAAAACAATTCGTATAAATATCGAAGATGGTGAAATACTTCACCAGAACATAAGATTTTTGTTGACTTTCATCTCGGTTGTAGTAATTCCGTCGGATCTGTTATGTGACAACCCTTTGGATAAAAAATTCAGTAAATTCAAAGCTCATGCAGTGATATCAAACAGCAAAAGATTATGAGTTCAGGTGACTGGTATGCAGTGAAACAGATTAATAAGAGGGTTAAAACGTGAAATGTTTGTATTTCTTACAGTACCTTTTATACGAACACAAATCGCAAAAAAAAAATGGTTCAAATGGCTCTGAGCACTATGGGACTTAACTTCTGAGGTCATCAGTCGCCTAGAACTTAGAACTAATTAAACCTAACTAACCTAAGGACATCACACACATCCATGCCCGAGGCAGGATTCGAACCTGCGACCGTAGCGGTCGCTCGGTTCCAGACTGTAGCGCCTAGAACCGCACGGCCACTCCGGCCGGCCACTAATCGCAGATCCGATTTGACTGGACATGTGCGTGACTCAGTTATGAAAGGGTAGGATGGGGACGTGAATCATCCCACGATTCTTCATAGTCAGTTGCTGTGTGGTGGTGTCTCCGACGGATGCGGGCTTGGTACGACGCATCGCATCGTTGCTGTGGAGCGGTTAGTTGGCAGCTCTCATCTGTGTTCTTGCAGCTAGGCCCCCGAATGGATCCTGCAATGACTGACTGCGGTGGGTTGCTTCGCAGAAGCAACATTATAGCAGTGTTGCGACGTGGATTTTATGCAAGGAAATTTTAATGAGCATTAGAGTGCTTAATCCCAGTCACTCCACCGTTAGTATTCGCCCATTTCATAAAGATCTGGAAAAGAAATATTCACGACGTGACAGCGACGTTCAAAATAGAGTAATAAAATCAGAGTCAGCTGACTAAACAGGCGATGGGTTGACGAACATCCATGATCTTTTGCTGTCACGGTGTCTCACCAAACACCCTCTCACTTCTCAAGACTCTACTTAGCTCATAGACTCCTAAAATTTTCGTCCTCTCAGCGTTCTCATTGGCAGACTATATGTGCAGTGTTCTGACCACGCGTCCCAGTGCAGAGTAGTAATTTCATATCTTGTGTGCGCTGGTGTATTTTTAAAGTTCGCTTAATAATTTGATAACAGCTTCAATGAACATGATTGTAATTTTGGTTTTCTGTCCTGTAGGATTATTTTAAAATGGGTCTGGACCCTAAACTAGTCTTCAAGAAAAAAAAAAATGAAATTCGTAACGTTGGCTGTTTTTCTGTTGTATTGTCCATCATATTTTTCCGATGTTTTTGTGCATTCCCTAGTCGTGGTGAAAGCAGACACACCAAACTTTAAACTTCCTTGCAGTTTACAACTGCGTGCCGAACCGAAACTCGCACTCGGAGCCTTTGTCTTTCGCGGACAACTGCTCTACCAACTGAGCTATCCAAGCACGACCCAGGACCCCTTCTCACAGCTTCACTTCTGCCAGTACCTCGTCTCCTTGGTTACAACGGCTGTTTATGTATGAGTACAGCACAGGCTTATGTTAGTGCTGCGTCTAAGAATCTGCTGGTATTCGTGATCTATAAGCATCTTTCTTACTGGCCAGCAATTTATCGAGGCAGGACAGTTCCTATTCAGCAATTACAAACTTTTGACAACTTCATGCGTGCATCGTCGGCACTTTTATGTAAATATCCGTCACAGTGCCTGCAGGGTTCCACAAAATGTCTGCACGTTTCTCTCTTTTCAAGGCAGGCCAAAACTTCGTTAGAAAACCAGATGTTGTACACGCCTGATCGTGTGCATTCTTGGCTCTTCGTGTATACGCTCCGTCTCCATGTCGGCAGGTTTCTACAAATTACTGTAAGGTCCCCACTGTCCGCCAGGCCATACACAAGATTATACTTAAGCGAGGAGGCATACATAACCCTCCGTGGATGCAGAATGCGGCTATGTCTGAATTTCTGATGGTCGCTGTCAGATATCCGGGTTACACCCGGTACCATGGAAGTCATTCCCTCGTGTCTTAGCAGATGTCCAATCATCCTGTCCCTTCTCCTTGTCATTGTTTACCACATATTCGATTCCTCTCCGATTCTGCGTAGAACCTCCTCATTCCTTACCTTATCAGTCCACCTAATTTTCAACATTCGTCTATAGCACCACATCTCAAATGCTTCTATTCTCTTCTGTTCCGGTTTTCCCACAGTCCATGTTTCACTACCATACAATGCTGTACTCCAGACGTACATCCTCAGAAATTTCTTCCTCAAATTAAGGCCGGTATTTGATATTAGTAGACTTCTCTTGGCCACAAATGCCTTTTCTGCCATAGCGAGTCTGCTTTTGATGTCCTCCTTGCTCCGTCCGTCATTGGTTATTTTACTGCCTAGGTAGCAGAATTCCTTAACTTCATTGACTTCGTGACCATCTATCATGATGTTAAGTTTCTCGCTGTTCTCATTTCTACTACTTCTCGTTACCTTCGTCTTTCTCCGATTTACTCTCAGACCATACTGTGTACTCATTAAACTGTTCATTCCGTTCAGCAGATCATTTAATTCTTCTTCACTTTCACTCAGGATAGCAATGTCATCAGCGAATCGTATCATTGATATCCTTTCACCTTGTATTTTAATTCCACTCCTGGACCTTTCTTTTATTTCCATCATTGCTTCCTCGATGTACAGACTGAAGAGTAGGGGCGAAAGGCTACGGCCTTGTCTTACACCCTTCTTAATACGAGCATTTCGTTCTTGATCGTCCACTCTTATTATTCCCTCTTGGTTATTGTACATATTGTATATGACCCCTACTTTTTTCAGAATCTCGAACAGCTTGCACCATTTTATATTGTCGAACGCTTTATCCAGGTCGACAAATCCTATGAAAGTGTCTTGATTTTTCTTTAGCCTTGCTTCCATTATTAGCCGTACCGTCAGAATTGCCTCTTTCGTCCCTTTACTTTTCCTAAAGCCAAACTGATCGTCACCTAGCGCATTCTCAATTTTCTTTTCCATTCTTCTGTATATTATTCTTGTAAGCAGCTTCGATGCATGCGCTCTTAAGCTGATTGTGCGATAATTCTCGCACTTGTCAGCTCTTGCCGTCTTCGGAATTGTGTGGATGATGCTTTTCCGAAAGTCAGATGGTACATCGCCAGACTCATATACTCTACACACCAACGTGAATAGTCGTTTTGTTGCCACTTCACCCAATGATTTTAGAAATTCTGATGGAATGTTATCTATCCCTTCTGCCTTATTTGACCGTAAGTCCTGCAAAGCTCTTTTAAATTCCGATTCTAATACTGGATCCCCTATCTCTTCTAAATCGACTCCTGTTTCTTCTTCTATCACATCAGACAAATCTTCACCCTCTTAGAGGCTTTCAATGTATTCTTTCCACCTATCTGCTCTCTCCTCTGCATTTAACAGTGGAATTCCCGTTGCACTCTTAATGTTGTTACCACCGTTGCTTTTAATGTCACCAAAGGTTGTTTTGACTTTCCTGTATGCTGAATCTGTCCTTCCGACAATCACATCTTTTTCGATGTCTCCACATTTTTCCTGCAGCCATTTCGTCGTAGCTTCCCTACACTTCCTATTTATTTCATTCCTCAGCGACGTGTATTTCAGTATTCCTGATTTTCCCGGAACATGTTTGTACTTCATCCTTTCATCAATCAACTGAAGTATTTCTTCTGTTACCCATGGTTTCTTCGCAGCTACCTTCTTTGTACCTATGTTTTCCTTACCAACTTCTGTGATGCCCCTTTTTAGAGATGTCCATTCTTCTTCAACTGTACTGCCTACTGCGCTATTCCTTATTGCTGTATCTCGTCATTCCTTAGTACTTCCGTATCCCACTTCTTTGCGTATTGATTTTTCCTGACTAATGTCTTGAACTTCAGCCTACTCTTCATCACTACTATATTGTGATCTGAGTCTATATCTGCTCCTGGGTAAGCCTTACAATCCAGTATCTGATTTCGGAATCTCAGTCTGACCATGATGTAATCTAATTGAAATCTTCCCGTATCTCCCGGTCTTTTCCAAGTATACCTCCTCCTCTTGTGATTCTTGAACAGGGTATTCGCTATTACAAGCTGAAACTTGTTGCAGAACTCAATTAGTCTTTCTCCTCTTTCATTCCTTGTCCCATGCCCATATTCTCCTGTAATCTTTTCTTCTACTCCTTCCCCTACAACTGCATTCCAGTCGCCCATGACTATTAGATTTTCGTCCCCCTTTACATACTGCATTACCCTTTCAATATCCTCATACACTTTCTCTATCTGTTCATCTTCAGCTTGCGACGTCGGCATGTATACCTGAACTATCGTTGTCGGTGTTGGTCTGCTGTCGATTCTGATTAGAACAACCCGGTCACTGAACTGTTCACAGTAACACACCCTCTGCCCTACCTTCCTATTCATAACGAATCCTACACCTGTTATACCATTTTCTGCTGCTGTTGATATTACCTGATACTTATCTGACCAGAAATCCTTGTCTTCCTTCCACTTCACTTCACTGACCCCTACCATATCTAGACTGAGCCTTTGCATTTCCCTTTTCAGATTTTCTAGTTTCCCTACAAAAAAAAAAAATGGGTCAAATGGCTCTGAGCACTATGGGACTCAACTGCTGTGGTCATAAGTCCCCTAGAACTTAGAACTACTTAAACCTAACTAACCTAAGGACAGCACACAACACCCAGCCATTACGAGGCAGAGAAAATCCCTGACCCCGCCGGGAATTGAACCCGGGAACCCGGGCGTGGGAAGCGAGAACGCTACCGCACGACCACGAGATGCGGGCTTCCCTACCACGTTCAAGCTTCTGACATTCGACGCCCCGACTCGTAGAACGTTATCCTTTCGTAGATTATTCAATCTTTTTCTCATGGTAACCTCCCCCTTGGCAGTCCCCTCCCGGAGATCCGAATGGGGGACTATTCCGGAATCTTTTGCCAATCGAGAGATCATCATGACACTTCTTCAATTACAGGCCACATGTCCTGTGAATACACGTTACGTGTCTTTAATGCAGTGGTTTCCATTGCCTTCTGCATCCTCATGTCGTTGATCATTGCTGATTCTTCCGCCTTTAGGGGCAATTTCCCACCCCCAGGTCAAGAGAGTGCCCTGAACCTCTATCCGCTCCTCCGCCCTCTTTGACAAGGCCGTTGGCAGAATGAGGCTGACTTCTTATGCCGGAAGGTTTCGGCCGCCAATGCTGATTTATATTCTTCGACTGTCTTCACTGTCTATTGGCCACGTTTCATTTCCATAAAAATCTACACTCCAAATACCTTCAGAAGAGATTTCTAACACTTTAACCTATATTCGATGTTAACAAATTTCTTTTTTTCATAAACTCTTTCATGTCATTGCCATTCTACATTTTTTATTCTCTCTGCTTCACCGCCATCAGTTATTCTACTGCACAAATAGCAAAACTCATCTACTACTTTTAGTGTCTCGTTTTCTAATGTGATTCCATCAGCATCACCTGATTTACTTCGACTACTTTTCGGTACCTTTGTTTAGCTTTTTTAATGTTCATCTTATGTCTTCCTTTCATTCAACTGCTCATTCAGTTTTTTTCCTTTCTCTGACAGAGTTCCAATGTTATAGACAAACCTCAAACGTCTTATTTCGTCTCCCTGGGTTTTAATTGCTTCTTCATTTACAGTTTTCTCACTGTACAGACGCAATAATATTGGGGATATCCTTCAACCTTATCTCAATCCCTTCTCAATCATTGTTTCCCCCTCATATTCTTGGAATGCAGTCTGATTTCTGCACAAAAGGTAAATAATCTTTCGGTCTTTGTATTTTCTTCCTGCTGTCTTCCGAATTTGAAAGAATGTATTCCAGTCAGCATTGTCAAAAACTTTCTCTTAGTCTATAATTGGTGTGAAGTTAAGTTTGCCTTTCCTTAACCTACATTTTAAGAAAAGTAAAAGGTCAGTGCTGCCTCAGATGTTTCTGCATTTCTGCTGAACCCAAACTGATCTTCTCCAAGGTCTGCTCCTATCTGTTTTCTCCAGTCTCCCGCAAATAATTTGTGTTAGTATTCTGCGGCCATGACTAACTAAACCCAGAGGTCAGTAATTTTCAAAACGTCAGTAATTTTCACATCTTCCTGCTTTCTTTGGAACTGCAGTTATTACATTATTCTTGAGGTGCAACGGTATTTCACTGGTGTCACACATTTTGCAAACCAGCTGAAGTAGTTTTATCACGGCTGGATATCAATAGTGCCGCAGTGGTACCGAAGTTAACCAGTGTCGCTCTTGGTTGGCACCTCGATGGATCGCCGTCCGGATCTGTCGCGTGCTGTTGGCAAGTGGGGTGCACCCAGATCTTGTGAGGCCAATTGAGGAGCTACTTGACTGAGAAATAGCGGCACCAGTCGCGCGCGAAACCTCACAATGGCAGGGAGAGCTGTGTGTTTACCAGCCCCTCCGTATCCCCATCCGGTAACGCCTAAGGTCTGAAGATGACACGGCGGCCGGTCGGTACCGTAGGGCCTTGAAGGCCTTTTCAGGCGATGTTTTGTTTGAATATCAATACTTTTCTAGGAATGTCACGAAGTAGGAAGGCTGATATGTGTCAGCGTGTAAAACACTTGAACGCGATTGTACGAGGTGAAACGCATGTCAGCAAATCAGAAGCGCCAAGTGACCTGTTGGGTTTGTGTGGACTAACGGGACAGTTGAGGCGGCAGTTCATTTCCATTGTCGTGTATGCGTCCACGAAGCATGTCCGGCCTTACGCCACAAATTGCATCACAACGGAAGGTTCTTCAAAAATTTTGACAGATGAGAATGTGTGCACGTGTGGTAAACCCAAGAGGGTCCTCTCAAACTATGCGACCATTTTCTCGTCTGCGATGTGGAAAGGAGAATTAGAAAAGGAAGGGATAAAACTGAAGGCGGCCAGTGTGGCCGAGTGGTTCTAGGCGCTTCAGTCTGGAACCGCGCGACCGCTACGGTCGCAGGTTCGAATCCTGCCTCGGGCATGGACGTCTGTGATGTCCTTAGGTTAGTTAGGTTTAAGTGGTTGTGTGTTCTAGGGGACTGATAACTTCAGATGTTAAGTCACATAGTGCTCCGAGCTATCTGAACCATTTGATAAAAGTGACTTTGTCCTAATGATGAACGTTCAGTCGAACCCCGCAGGGTGATGCATGTAGCTGTTGGGAGTACTTTTTGAGATTCCAGTTTGTGAGAGACACACTGCCTGTGTCCAGTACCTACGAAGATAGAGAAGTACTTCAATGAAGCATAGGAAGTATAGGATATTGATCAACAGACCTGCAGTTCCAGAAATCGGATAAGACCGTGTCTGTTAGGAGGAGAAGCGGAGACACATTTGCAATGCAGGAATTAGGAGGAAGTTCATGGTGGAAAAGCGAAGAAAAGGACATAAAAGGAGGGAAGAAAGGAAGAAGACTTGCAAGATAAGGCACTGCGTCGTCTTAAGAAAAGAAGCGAAAAGAAACAAGATAGCGAAGTTCGGCCATCTGTGTGAGGGTACATACACGGTGTGACAGATGGTACCAATGACTGCCCACACTATTTATGATGATCAGAGAGATGTTGGGGTATTTAACGCCTGCAGCTTGACAGCATCTGTGTCTCAGTAGAGCAGTGTAGAGCGGCAGTGCTAAAGGCAACTGTAGATACTAGTTGACACTACCTTGTGTTTTCTGAATGTATTTCCTGCCATAGTGGTTAGAACGTATTTGTTGTGCTTAGTTATTTTGTGTGTGGTGGACCATGGGACACTTGGTGCGGATGTGGAGAAGCGATATGATCATCGCATGTGTTTGAGCATGCATTCCATGTGACAATACACCACACAGTGTATGGCTAAGATGAACCAGCTGCATTTGATAGCAAGAGACTTCCTGTTAGGCGAGACTGCGGAGCAGCTCACGCTAGTGCATTGCCATTTTAATGTTTGCTGTGTTTGTTGTCATGCTTAAATTTAATGTAATGTTTCCATGTTTCATTTCAGTCCTTGTTTTACTGTATCGGTATACAATGTATGAATGACGATTAGATGAGATTTATGTTTCACTGTACAAAGACCGAGAAGACGTACTATGCAGTCGGAAGGCGCCAAGAATTCAAAGTGCGCCAGGACTTCTCGAATGCATTTTGCTCCTCAACTTCCCAGCTTCACTTCCTGCCCTTCTTCAACAGCGCATATCGAGGACTCAACATCTGCACAGATTATGCGCCTCCTGTAATACGAAATCAGGCCCAAGAACTGTCTTAATCCTCATACCCAACATGGCCGTCTCATTTTCGTGATGTCCTCCATTTTGCTCTTTTTCGGACGGGTACCATCCGACGAGATCTCGAAGCCGAGATGTGTCACCTTGATGCGCGCAAGTTCACTTTGTCAGGTCTGGGTCTCACTTTGGATCTCTGGAGTGGAACCAGTGGCTAATTTTTGTGGGATACGTGTTTTTTCCAAATGCTGCACGCGCGACAAATGTAGGCGGCACAAAATTCCCTCCTCCCAGGCGTGATACCATTTAGGACCGTCACGAATGCCGAACTCGACGCCTTGAGCCCAAATGGTACTCTGCTGTACATTTACTGTTGCTCCTCCAATAGGAATGGCGTCTACTTTCGTCAGGAGGCAACGATCTAAAATTTTCTGAAACCTGCCGTAATATCGTGGGTTGAAAGCTAAGTTTTTCCTGAGATTTTACGCTGTACGTTCTGGACCGATTCTGGCCTCGTTGCGTCTTCCCCAAGTGCTCACTTAATACCCTCGCATAGAGGGAACAAGGGTTCAATCCAATTTTGGGTACAATCGTGAGCGGATTCACATACTCCGACGCGGGTCGCGATATAATTCGGACCGCCTCCACCGCCTGTATCGTTTCCCTGGTAGCTTTTCGGTGCCTCCAAGAGACTGAGTACGCTCTCACTGTTGGTGGTCGATCACACGTTACTCTAAACTTGTGAATTCGTCCCTGGTTTCTTCCCGAAAGGAATGAGAAATTATCTCTGAATTCCATGACTATAATCTCCAACCCTGGTCTCTGTTTCCGGTTCAACAGTGGGTTAGCTTGGGTATTCTTCGTAGGTGTTGGATCGGAGTCTCCCTTCTTCTCCACATCCACTTCCGGTTGATCGTTTGTGCACTGGATGCCATCTATCATGCCTCTTTTCCCGGTTGAAATTCAGTGAATTTATCTCACCATTTCGACTCCTAGAAACTCCTCCGACAACAGTCTGGCTGTTGCGGATATTTCAGCTGTTGAAGGAAGAACATTGTCTTTTACTACAAGCGAATGCACGTAAACTATGCTATCCTGGCTCACATCACAGTGCTTCTCGTTCACTTCACAGTCTCTTTCCCACTCTCAGCACCACATGAGCTTTCCTTTGTCTTCCTTACATTTTAGTAAATTTATTCCCCCATAGTGCCCTCTGCACGCCATGCGATCGGATCTTTAAGTAAATTAGCCAAATCTTGTGAAATTAAACACATTTTAATAGTCCTGTACTTTATCACCGCTCTGCTCGTGAGTAATCGTAACTGATAATAAAATCTAGCGACAAATCACCGATGACTATTGCATTCACCTGTAAGTCACTTCTTCAGCGCTTAGGGACACCAAGACTTGTTTTTCTACCTTTTTTTTCTTTTTATCTCAAACACGGGAATTAGTGATATTCTTGTTACAGATATCTCAGTTAATATGCTTCCACTAACCACCAGTTTTGAGTAAAAAGACGTGGAAAGTGCTGCACTTCTAATCCAGAATCCTGGCATGCTTTGGTCTGTAAACTTCCACGGCTATATCAATGGAGGGACGCCGATGGTCCTCCTTTTCGGGCAATTCCGTGTCTCACAATACTGGTGAATGCCGTCTTGCGTTTTTGTTTACTATTACCGTACATTGCCAATGCGATGTCCCTTCTCTACTGAGGCGTCCCTTTTGATACCTCATTGTCTTTGGTCTTCCTGCCGTTGAGCCAGTGATGGTCAACATACAGTGTGGGCAAGAAGTCCCGGTACCCCCGTAACTCCCGCTTCGTATCAAATGTTATTATGCGGGTTGGTATCCATATTCCTTTTTATCAATAGCTGGAATCGGTTGTTGGAATTCATGTTTACACGTTTTCTCACTCACAGTCAAATTTTCATTTGTAGCAGTGGCAGATATAAGGATCGATTAGCCGTTAGTGAGAAGTGTGTGGATGAGCGAACGACAACACACTGGGCAGACAATGAGACAGATTATGAGAGCATTCTGGGAAAGATTTATTAAGGCTGCACCGCGGACGACAACACTTCTGGGTCAGGAAAGACGTGTCTTTGCTTTTGACAGTATTATCGACAGGTCGCAGAAGGGAGAAGACATGAGATGAAACACATGCTGGAGTCTCTGCGTCGAAAGTCGGTACACCGGGTACAACAGTGAGATATCAGATGTAAACAGACCTTAAGGTCAGATCTTTCCAACCGATGTTCGTAAACGAGTTATCGGATACGAAACGGAATGAACCGATTTTAACATAGCGCGCTTTGTTAAATCCATTTCCAAATACAGTGAACCGTTTCAAGTTTACGTTTTCAGGTGAATGTGCCACTTATCGCAGATCACGTGCAAGCTATATTCCTGTTTGGGATAAAAAGAATCTTCATCACACAATCGACTTAGAAAGGAACCCGTCTCAGGTAATGATGTGGGCAGTGATGACATCACATCTGCTTGCGCCGCACTTTTTTTGTGCTGTGAATGACGCAAATTATTTACACGTATAACAGATATAGTTAATACGTCGTCTTGAAGAAAGGGGTCTCACAGAACGCGTATGGTTGCAGCAAGACGGAGCGCTTCCACATTCCATGACGGTGGAGAGGCCGTGGTACATCAGCAACACCAGGTCCCTTGAAATGGCCACCACAAAATCCTGATCTCATCACATTTGAAAAGTCGTTATGGAGAGTCATTCTGGCGCATGTATCTGCACGTCGTTATTCTGCAAACGAAGAACTGCGCAATGTCGTTCAGGACGCATTTCGCACTACAACATAGAAATGCTCCAAGAAGAATAAGGAAGTGCATGGAAATGTGTTTACAGCATGATGAGGAACATGAAGGTACGTTGGACGCTTAATACGTAAGTAAGTACTTGTGTTAAAACTAATCAAATCAATTAGCATTCGCATCTAGGCGGTACGGGGACTTACCACCCACGCTGCACATCACTCTCTCGCCCTGTCCCACTTCGCGACTCTTGCACGCAACTGGCGAGGCTTCGATTCTGTCTTGCTCTCCCTGGTGCGGACCATGGCGTCTGCTCCATTCTCACCTGTTCCTTTCTTCTCACCTTCGTCTTTTATAGCGTCAGTTCCGGGGGTCATTGCGCTACACAGACGCTTGTGGTGCCCTGTCTTCCACCCTCAATGAGCTAACTTGTGCCATTCTCTGATTCTCCTGTTCTTCAGTGTCATCCAGAGACCTTAACATCTTAACGGAGTCCCGACGAGCGCACGTTGTACATAAGAAAGAACGTGAGCACACTTCAGGTTACACCATTCCTCATCTGTCATTTTGTCACTCAAATTTCCGTCAGAACGACAAAAGTGAGCTGCATATGATACCGTGGTTCGGCGTGTCCTGCAGCGATATATGTTCATCTTTGAACTTTCCCGTGAGGACAAGGTCCAGTAAGTCACCGCAAACCTCATTCAGAAAGCCTGATCTCGTAAAGTGATGACGTCGAACTAGGCATCTTCCTCCTAATCGAGTGTCTACAATGAAACAAGCAAAGCATTGCATTCTTCCACTCCTTTCGCAAGCAGATACGCGTCTGCATATTTTACATGTGCCTTGGGGCGGATACTGCGCGCTCTATCGACCTTAGGCGTTGGTATGTCCATCCCATTCGTCGCGAGTATGCCCTGCAAATTCTTTTGCGTGACCCACCTTCGGTGTGAGCTGTGTTGCCAGGACATCTCTTTGTAGTATCGCCGACACCTCTCGCTTGAAAATTTACACTGTTATTTGTGTTTTCATCATCTGTGCCTGCAGCAATATAGGCCATCTTCGTGTTTCCCGGCCTTGCTAAGTTCTCAACCTTCGCTTGGCACACTTTTCACACCTCGCTTAGTCAGAGATCTCTTTTCGGATCTCTGCAGTCTCGGTCACTGCACGGCCACCTTCTGCAATCTGACCGTCAGTCTATTTATCTCGGCTTCAAATCTTATATTCTGTCTGATTCTGTCCCTCATCTGAGCTACTTGCTCCTTACACACACACACACAATACATGATTGTGCAATGCACACCTGACCCATTTTGGGTGACGCTAGAGTTCTCAAACCTATGTCGCAAGTCCAGGAAGTTGCAGCCTAGTTTCTGACAGAACCTTTGAAATCTCTAGTCCAGTTCTTTCACTCGACTCAGAACGAAAGGACCATGATCAGTTCTGAGAACAATGCTGTAAATTGTGAGCTTCGTTGAAACCCCATGCGCAAGGCTGGTCTTATCAGCTTTCTCTCCCCTTTGTTGGAAAGACCCAAGTACGACCTTGGAGCCCAGATGACAGACATCATTTCATCCAACGTGCTCCACAATCTGCAGTTGGTTCATCCTGTTCCCTCAATGTCTGCTTGATTGTTGAATGAGACCGCCAGGCATACACACTGACTGCACCTGGTGTCCTTTCCTGTCCCTTGGTGCTATTTCCCTAAGGCATATCAACATCCACTTTATGTTTGGCGGCCATTAGTGGACCCCTAACCTTTTGTGTTTGCCCCCTTTGACATTGGACTCAACGGGTTTCCCCAAAACACATGAACTGTGTCCCACTGCCTCAGTTTCAGTTACGTGAAAGACAGAACTTCAATCTTGTTAGTTAGGGGGATCGGTGCAACACACTGAGTCCTCCCTGGTCCCCAACTACCCAACACAGGACGCCTAGATGTATCACTGACATGCCACTTGCAGTCAAGTGGACGACTAAAGAGAAACCCTGTACTTTCTGCAGAGGAGACACGATCAGCAAAGGAGCATAGCACTTGAACCACCTCTGGTAGTGGTGTGACAGGTACACGATTCTCGGAGCTCTTCCAACACAGCGATTCGTAGCAGCTGTCAATTCTTTGGCAGTAGTCAGGGCGATTTCCAGCTGCTTAAGAACGTCAACCAACTCATTCTTTGTTTGAGAACAGCATTCACAGTGGCGCTGAGTTTTCGCTGGTGCGGTGTACTACAAGGCAGTGGACAAATAACTTTAAATTAAACCCACCTATTATCTTTCAGTCTGTTGAGGTAAAAAGTTCCTAATTCACTATAAGTATTGAAGAAATACACAGACAAGATTTCTATTAAGGCAACACAGAAGCTTGTGGTAAATATTACTAGTTTCCTAAAACATTTTGAGGTTAATTACACTTGTTAGCAAACTCTAAAATAGAGTTAATTTACGATAAATACAGATATTATGTAGAGATACAATTCTTTAATGGAAAACAACATGTAGCACAATACAGTACCAAATCACAAACGCTGAGTTGCTACAGATCGGCGTGTTTCTCTTTGTGCATCAGGACATTATGCAACATATCCGTTCTATATCGAGGCAAAGGCATCCGCAAGCTCACACCCTGTTTGGATGCAAAACGCCCCGATTTCTCCATGTGTGGCTGTCTATAATGCTAAGCCACAATGCTAGTCAGAAGCGAACGTTCCTCGTGGTGAAGGCATTCCAACGTACACAAAGTGGCGACTTAATCACAATACTTCAAATCTTGGTTTTGGACATTGTCTCAGTATAGAGGGATCCTAATTTTCCTCTTCTTCTATGAAGTAGAAGTCAGTAAGAAAAAGAATTTTTTTTTTTTGTCATCAGTCTACTAATTGGTTAGATGCGGCCCGCCACGAATTCCTTTCCTGTGCTAACCTCTTCATCTCAGAGTAGCACTTGCAACCTACGTCCTCAAATATTTGCTTGACGTATTCCAATCTCTGTCTTCCTCTACAGTTTTTGCCCTCTACAGCTCCCTCTCATGTCTTAGCAGATGACCTTCTCCTTATCAGTGTTTTCCACATATTCCTTTCCTCTTCTGCGTAGAACCTCCTCATTCCTTACCTTATCAGTCCACCAAATTTTCAACACTCGTCTATAGCACCACATCTCAAATGCTTCGATTCTCTTCTGTTCCGGTTTTCCCACAGTCCATGTTTCACTACCATACAATGCTGTACTCCAGACGTACCTCCTCAGAAATTTCTTTCTCAAATTAAGACCGGTATTTGATATTAGTAGACTTCTCTTGACCAGAAATGCCTTTTTTGCCATAGCGAGTCTGCTTTTGATGTCCTCCTTGCTCCGTCCGTCATTGGTTATTTTACTGCCTAGGTAGCAGAATTCCTTAACTTCATTGACTTCGTGACCATCAAACCTGATGTTAAGTTTCTCGCTGTTCTCATTTCTACTACTTCTCGTTACCTTCGTCTTTCTCCGATTTACTCACAAACCATACTGTGTACTCATTAGACTGTTCATTCCGTTCAGCAGATCATTTAATTCTTCTTCACTTTCACTCAGGATAGCAATGTCATCAGCGAATCGTATCATTGATATCCTTTCACCTTGTATTTTAATTCCACTCCTGGACCTTTCTTTTATTTCCATCATTGCTTCCTCGATGTACAGGTTGAAGAGTAGGGGCGAAAGGCTACGGCCTTGTCTTACACCCTTCTTAATACGAGCATTTCGTTCTTGATCGTCCACTCTATTATTATTCCCTCTTGGTTGTTGTACATATTGTATATGACCCGTCTCTCCCTATAGCTTACCCCTACTTTTTTCAGGTTCTCGAACAGCTTGCACCATTTTATATTGTCGAACGCTTTTTCCAGGTCGACAAATCCTATGAAAGTGTCTTGATTTTTCTTTAGCCTTGCTTCCGTTATTAGCCGTAACGTCAGAATTGCCTCTCTCGTCCCTTTACTTTTCCTAAAGCCAAACTGATCGTCACCTAGCGCATTCTCAATTTTCTTTTCCATTCTTCTGTATATTATTCTTGTAAGCAGCTTCGTTGCATGAGCTGTTAAGCTGATTGTGCGATAATTCTCGCACTTGTCAGCTCTTGCCGTCTTCGGAATTGTGTGGATGATGCTTTTCCGAAAGTCGGATGGTATATCGCCAGACTCATATACTCTACACACCAACCTGAATAGTCGTTTTGTTGCCACTTCCCCCAATGATTTTAGAAATTCTGATGCAATGTTATCTATCCCTTCTGCCTTATTTGACGGTAAGTCCTCCAAAGCTCTTTTAAATTCCGATTCTAATACTGGATCCCCTACCTCTTCTAAATCGACTCCTGTTTCTTCTTCTATCACATCAGACAAATCTGCACCCTCATAGAGGTTTTCAATGTATTCTTTCCACCTATCTGCTCTCTCCTCTGCATTTAACAGTGGCTGCATTTAACATTGGAATTCCCGTTGCACTCTTAATGTTACCACCGTTGCTTTTAATGTCATCAAAGGTTGTTTTGACTTTCCTATATGCTGAATCTGTCCTTCCCACAATCATATCTTTTTCGATGACTTCACATTTTTCCGGCAGCCATTTCGTCTTAGTTTCCCTGCACTTCCTATTTATTTTATTCCTCAGCGACTTGTATTTCCGTAATCCTGATTTTTCCGGAAGATGTTTGTACTTCCTCCTTTCATCATTCAACTGAAGTATTTGTTCTGTTACCCATGGTTTCTTCGCAGCTACCTTCCTTGTACCTATGTTTTCCTTCCCAACTTCTGTGATGGCCCTTTTTAGAGATGTCCATTCCTCTTCAACTGTACTGCCTACTGCGCTATTCCTTATTGCTGTATCTATAGCGTTAGAGAACTTCAAACGTATCTCGTCATTCCTTAGTACTTCCGTATCCCACTTCTTTGCGTATTGATTCTTCCTGACTAATGTCTTGAACTTCAGCCTACTCTTCATCACTACTATATTGTGATCTGAGTCTATATCTGCTCCTGGGTGCGCCTTACAATCCAGTATCTGATTTCGGAATCAGCATATGTCATGGTAAAAATTAAGACATACAAGATACGACCAAAGACAAAATTTTCTTCCTCTTAAAGTACCCAATTAATCTGTTATATGGAGGCTACAGTGATTCCCATTTCGATGTTAGTGTTTCACTAATCTCATTTCTACTAACCATCACTACTTTCAAAAATAATTTAACTTATTTCAAACAAGGTGCCAGTTTCGGCCAAAATTGGCAATCCTGAAATTGACAATAGAGACTGCAGTAGTGGGATCGAACCATGGCATGTGTTTTAATGATGCGAGGTCGATCGATGCCAACTAAACCGGTCATTCCGTTTAAAATTAGTGTGCTGAAATTGGACAGTAGGGCAGAAGGCTGGGAGCAGTTGTGATAAGTTACTAATCGCAAAGTATTTGTATTTTTTGTGAACTATCTTTGAAAATATAATAGAAAACAATCTCATGGATATATCGCTTTTTAGAGCATCCCGAAAAAAACACTTTTATCTTGAGCTCTAATAACTAACAACTTGTAGTTGTGACACAAAAGTCCCATAAACAGAAGCAGCTGTAAGAACAATACTCCAAAGCAGTTTAGCTCAAACTTCTTAAGAACTTAATAATTCTGAAAACACCATTCTTAAACACCAGAGGTTAATGGTACCAAAAGCAGTATTTAAAACAGAACTTTGGTATGTTTACGGAAGCTGACAGTTATATAACACCATTTTAAAAACCAAACATTTAAGGAAGGTAAGCTTCCCTTCAATAACAAATTTCGATGGTTCGAGGTTTAGACAGCTGGCAGTCTTGCGCAACCTGACTGCTGTTATAGACCCACGTCGTCCCTCTGCACAAACGGACTGGTGCACCCGACAGAGGAAGCCCAGAGACTCACAGAAATAGAGCGTTGCCAACTTTGACCAAAACGCAACGTTTGTGTTAGTGCCTCCCTTGGCACATTCGTATGACTGTAAAAGGTAAAATATGAAGTCCATGGTACAAGGCTGACTGAGCTACAGGCCTGACTGCAGACAGAGTGCAGCTTGGCCTCGCCACGGCACTAGAAGGGGGAGAGTGGCGGGACCATCGCACAACGGCTTTTTACCCCTGGGAAAAGTCCCTCATACTCATTTGATAGCAGCCTTAGTGCTGCGCCGTGTTGCAGGGACTGGAATGAGGAAAATACCTGTCTGGGATTGAACACAGAACAATTTCCGGAGTGTAGCTCTCTGCCCCCTAGACCACAACGGTAATTCTAACAGACAGAAATTACTTTAAAAACAGCCAATCACTGCGGTTCTCCAGTCGAATGAATAGTCGTTCTTTCCTCATTACTTGCCTTTTTTAAGGTTTACTGTCAAATCATATTCTGTGCTCAGTACACTGTTCAGTATTAAACACGCCTTGTAATTTTCCTTTCACTGAGGTTAACAGTAAGGCCCTCCAGAAGGCTTCGGGTCCACATTCGCATGAAGTAGCAGCATCCAGGCCAACGGAACGAAGTCTTGGAGCAATATATCGCAGTCCCAGTAACCACAAAACTTTCGCATGTGCTGTGTGCTGGTAGACTTTTTTTTTCTTGCCCAAGGCATACCACGATATTCCAAAAAAATTTAAAAAAGAGAGCCAAATTATGTTTATGTTTCTAACTGACAAACTCGCTACGTAATTTTCCTTACTTACAGAATGCAGATGACGTTCATCCTACCTACAGTGTTCGGATGCACTGAAATGCAAATCATTTTCATATCTGAAACCGAGACACTACAGATCCCAAAATATTTGTACCAGAGCTTCCAAGATTTTGTGTAGGGCTGACTGTAGCGCGGGGTACAACATCTAGTAAATTACTGAGGCAGTATGGTACGCTTCAGACAAAAACGAGATAGTATGTGACATTTCCTTATATCTGTACGTGATGGAGTGGACTGTTGCCCATACACCAAAGTACATGTTATGTCTGAGCGCTTGGGATGCAGTGGACTAAGCTAGGGAAGTTACTGTTCTCCTTATTCTTGTACGTAAATTTATATGTGTTATCGGTCTTTTTAATAACTGTTAATTTTGCAAGTGTTTTCTTGAATTCAATTAAACTAAAATTTTATTGTATTTCAATGCTAACTAGTGGTTGTCATTTTAAGGAATTCAAGTAGAGTGTGTTTTTGAATGTTTTACAATTTTTGAAACTGACTAAAAATTGGAATTACTTGTTCTTCTGGTAGTTACACTTACGATTAGTTTCTTCTATTAAATGCTGTAGAATTTTGTTGAGTCAGAGTGTTTAGAACATTTTGCTGCCCTCAGTTTGATTTCAGTTATTCGAGAAAAAAAGTAAATCTGCACTTTGTATTGATCTTGATTTAGATTAATAATAAATGAATAACTGTTCAAATGTCGACCTAAACTCAGTCGAGTGTGTCAACCCAAGGCAGCACTCTGTCAATATGTGGAACAATTTTGTGTGAGCTTAAACTTATAAAAACACTGAATTAAAATGCTCAATTGTTATGAACCTTAGCCAGGGCTCATGACACACTGGATGAGTTTGCAGAGGACTCAAGAACCAGACTGGAAAGAAAAGCATGTGATTTGCCCACTGAGATGCAAACATGGTGCTTAGATAATTAGAAATGACAGCAAATACGACTATCTACCTGCTGCTCAGAGATTGCCTCTCCTGCTCCCTGAATACTACTCTAAGAATCTGAGGGAATTGCGCTGAGTCGCAGTCAGGCATGTAAGTATTTGGTTAAACACTTGGTTGATATGCGTAACGTATCTCTCACATATGTCAGAAAGTTGCCAAAGTTATGCACAATTTGGCAAGACTCGGCACAATTGACTCTGAAATCCCATTGCAACAGCTTAGGCTATATCTTGATGCAATCCTTGCTGCAATCATTGGGTTTACATCCAGGGTCTGGGCAAAGAGACTCCAATAAAATCGATATGGGTCAGTCCTAAGGAGTGCACAAAGGAGTGCGATGATGTAGCTCACAAGAGACTGTGGGACAACGATGGCATTGGCACTATTAGTCTAGCTAGGGGTGTGCAATTAGATATTTATGTCAAGTCCAGAGGAAATCTTCCCAAAGTCAGAGACGTTACTGCTCAGGAAATAAAAACCAAACTTAACTTACTGAAAGTGCTTTAGTAGCTATGAGACTGGGAGAGAATCATAAGAAGTCGCAAAGTACATGGCATATTCACAAACATCAAGGAGACGATGCTTATGAGTTGCGTATACCCATCTATAGGCCATGTCCGAAATATTTACATAAAATAAAAAAAAACGGCAGACAAATATGTGTGAATGTAGAGCCGTTTGTACACCAGGCCACATCACACTAGAGTGTTCTGGTTTTGAGGATCTGCTGAATCAAATAACATGCACTGGTACACGAGATGACACTGTAAGTGACAAAGACAAATGAGACCTGGTGAATGAAGTAGCAAATAAGGCATCTGGGAGGGTACTTAGAAATATTTACCTAGAAAATATTTATGAAATAAAGGCACTATAAGGGAATCCCCAAATACAAGTGATAATGCCGAAATGAATACTGCTAGTACACTGAATACCGCCAAGGATTCACCGACCCTCGAATTAACACCTTTGCAGCGGACAAGCTGAAGCAGCGATATGTCGCTAAACAGAACTGGCTATGGCAAAAACAGCAGAGTGATTGAGAACTTGTAGGTGACTTAAGTGGATCTCCCATCAAGAGTAGCCTGTAGGGGGATTGGAGAAGGCGGCGTGGGTGTTGCATCCGTTAAGTCCTGTTGATTGACCTCACTGTGAAGGCAGATGATGGCACTAGCTCATCTGTGGCCCGATCTCAGGGCTCATATTTCGTGGGTTCAGGATTTATAGGGATGATACGGTTTTTCTGGTTCTGAAGATTTCGGGGAATCACTCACATAGATGTAAGTAATAACGTAAGCTACAGATATCGACCTCTGTAACTGGAGCTTCATGAAGAATGTCCTTTGCACTGTGGTGTCCATGTGGTTAAGATCAGGAACTGCCAGTAGTAAGCCATCTACTGCATTGGTAGTGTAGATGAACTGCAAGTGTAGTACAATGGTTTAAGAGTTTTGGATGGTTTTTCCTTTCTTACTTTTTACTTAAGTGCATGTTCAATCACAGCTGCAGCCCGGAGATAGTTGTTACATAGGGAAAGACGTTACTAGCAGATTTTGAAGTAACTACTGGCAACAATGCACTTCCCTTCCAGTAGAAGTAATCACCTTGTAGCACAGTTCTCTTGCTGATGTCTGGATGGCGTATTGTCATTATTATAGAGACAGGAAAATGTTGTTTCTCTGTGTGTTTATAGCTTTTTCTTCTACAACTACTTTTTTAATTGCAGCCTAACCTTTCTGCATATCAATGCAAATGGTGTACCATGTGGAAGTCCTAACGTCAGGTGAGTGATTAAATGTTTAAAATTTCTTTATAATTGAAAATTAATGCTTATCTATAACGGAATATGAAATGACGATATATGGGGCAATTTGTTGCAATTTCATGTGCGGTAGTTGTTACAGTGTGGAATTTCTTACTATGTGTTTACCTTGTGCAGGCAACGTGAGAAATTACAAAAAGAAAATTACAGAGAAGTGACACCAAATCAAACACATAGCAAAGTGGCAAAAGAAGTAATGTCAGGTTATCAGTGGTTGGTAGAAACAAAACAGACTTATCTATCACACTGATCAATTACATGTAGGAGTAAAACCATAAACAATACAAGACTATAATATTTTTTATCAATACATAATAAGCTATACTATGTGTAACAACTTACTCCAACCACTAAAAACATATGCACCATTATGGAGTAAACGGTTACCATTCGCATGACCGAAAATAATGTCAACTTCATGATGTTGAGCGTAAGAAACATACATGCTGTGAATCTATACTAATGCTGCTGTTTATAAGGTAGTTGACATAAAAATAGCTCTAAAACAGTCTAGTACAAAAATTGTAACAACTAGACTAAGTTTCTCTTACACATATAACTTTATTTAGCTATATAGAAATAAGTTCGACATTAAATTATAGGTGGCGGGTCTTGATATGCTTAGCAGTAATACGTAATTTAAGGGGAAGTTTACTATCTTGTGGTTCGAAAAATCGTTTTTTTTAATCACATTTTTGTATCCATAAAAGTGATTAGAATCCAACCCTGAAACGGCTTTTCCGAAAACGGAACGGAAATGTTTGTTATTCGCGGCTGAACAAAAAAATGCACCTGCCTGAAATCGCCCTTTTTCACGCACGATTTGTTTTTTTCGAAGGACAAGTTATTGTAGCGGTGCTTGGGAGGAAACACACAAAATTCAGATGAAAGTTTTAACGCACGTGTTTGGAAGTTAGCCCCCAAGCATTTGCATTCTGATGCGAATTTCCTGGCAGTGAGCAGCTTCAAGGAAGGGTAATCAGCAATTCTGAAGACCATGACAACGATGGACGTCATCCTGGGACTCTATTCGACGCAGTTCGCCAAGCTTTCGGACGACCACCGGATTCAAGCGGCCGAAAACCGCTTGTCACCGGCCATACGCGCGGCTCTGCAGCAGCGCAAAAAATTGTTCAAATGGCTCTGAGCACTATGGGACTTAACTTCTGAGGTCATCAGTCCCCTAGAACTTAGAACTACATAAACCTAACCAACCTAAGGACATCACACACATCCGTGCCCGAGGAAGGATTCGAACGTGGGACCGTAGCGGTCCTCGCGTTTCCAGACTGAAGCGCCTAGAACCGCTCGGCCACAACGGTCGGCCGGAGCAGCGCAGGATGGCCCAGATCGAGCAGAACTTCAAACGCCTTTTTCTCGAAATGACTTTTTTATCGCGCGGTATGTTAACTTCAAATCTACTGAACCGATTGGCATGATTCTTTGTTTACGACGAAGCTAACTAAATTTTCTAGGAGTTGTATCACTTATATTCCGATCTATCGACTATAAATATTTTTACTTGGCTGACGAAGTCGAAAAATCGATGAAAGAAACCATATTTGTTTTCAAATGGCCGCCGTTTCCTGTGGTCCAAATAACTTAAGCGACGTACAACTCCTAAAGAATCTTATATACTTCGCTAACGTCAACTGAATTTTGATTTCAGACGAGCCGGCTGACCTGAGACATATAGCGCGTGGAGGTCGACATCGAAATTTTGTTTTGTTCCGACGGCATTCAGCCTTTGCTCTTCGACATTTCCAGCCGAAAAAATTCCAATATATAGAGGAAATATCAATAAACATTTTGACCAAATTTGACATTTATATCGATAACACAACCCGAGAAAAAAATTCTCAAAGAACATGCTTCTTTCTGGCCAAACACAGTAAACCTCCCCTGAAACATCGAAGCATATACAGGGCTATTACAAATGATTGAAGCGATTTCATAAATTCACTGTAGCTCCATTCATTGACATATGGTCACGACACACTACAGATACGTAGAAAAACTCTTTAAGTTTTGTTCGGCTGAAGCCGCACTTCAGGTTTCTGCCGCCAGAGCGCTCGAGAGCGCAGTGAGACAAAATGGCGACAGGAGCCGAGAAAGCGTATGTCGTGCTTGAAATGCACTCACATCAGTCAGTCATAACAGTGCAACGACACTTCAGGACGAAGTTCAACAAAGATCCACCAACTGCTAACTTCATTCGGCGATGGTATGCGCAGTTTAAAGCTTCTGGATGCCTCTGTAAGGGGAAATCAACGGGTCGGCCTGCAGTGAGCGAAGAAACGGTTGAACACGTGTATCTGGACATGCTGAAAAATTGGCTCATGCCACAACTGGAGACCGACAGCGCCGACTTCATCTTTCAACAGGATGGTGCTCCACCGCACTTCCATCATGATGTTCGGCATTTCTTAAACAGGAGATTGGAAAACCGATGGATCGGCCGTGGTGGAGATTATGATCAGCAATTCATGTCATGGCCTCCACGCTCTCCCAGGTTAACCCAATTCGATTTCCTTCTGTGGGGTTATGTGAAAGATTCAGTGTTTAAACCTCCTCTACCAAGAAACGTGCCAGAACTGCGAGCTCGCATCAACGATGCTTTCGTACTCATTGATGGGGACATGCTGCGCCGAGAGTTGGAGGAACCTGATTATCGGCTTGATGTCTGCCGAATCACTAAAGGGGCACATATCGAACATTTGTGAATGCCTAAAAAAACTTTTTGAGTTTTTGTATGTTTGTGCAAAGCATTGTGAAAATATCTCAAATAATAAAGTTATTGTAGAGCTGTGAAATCGCTTCAATCATTTGTAATAACCCTGTAGTTAACTTCGTGCCCATTTGACGTTTGTTGTGCGGTCCTAATGGTGCTGCAGTTGTGATGGTCAGAAGTGTACATTGTAGCGGAAGCTCCGTACATGAACACGTACTCATTACCACGCTTAACACTTGGTGACGTAGTCCTGTTCACCTCTGGAAACTGTTTCGACGCTAAGGTGAGTAAGCGTGCAAATTCCGTGGCGCCCCGGAGCGTAGCACACGAGCGGGCAGCCAGCAGCCGAGGCGTGGTGATGTCCAATTCGCGGGCCGCGCGTATCTGGCGGGCTGAAGCGGCAGGCCGGATTCCGCACTGCGGGCTGCGAGGGGGGAGGAAGTGTCGGCAGCCCCCATTGTTCACACAACGGCGCGCCGAAGCTCGACTCACTGTTGGGGCGGCACTGCCGCCAGCGACAATGGCAACGCGCGCACTTACTGTGCGTGAGCGCGAGCGAGCAGGAGGCAGAGAGAGAGAGAGAGAGAGAGAGAGAGAGAGAGGGAGCCGGGGAGCCGCCAATCACGACGAACCTCAGCGGCTGTTGCGCGATTTCGAGCGCCCCGCTGCGTCATTCTCGCCGCTACAAAGGCCCCATCTCTTTCCTTTCATGGCTGCTGTCTTTTTGTTTCCAGCTGAACTCACACGTGTTGCGGCCACGTGTGCAGCCTCGCTAGCTACGTACGGTGCTCGTAACGCTTGTGGTTTCGATAATTCTCGGTTACATGTGATACGGCGGCATCATTCCTAAAACGAATGCTCGTGTAGCCTACTGAACGCCAATAATAAGCTGTTGTCTATAGACAAAGTTTTGACAGGCAAGTATAAAACTCGTTTCCTGGTCCTTGACCGTAGCAGTCTGATTCACAGAAAAAAAAACAAGGTCTTCCAAAAGGAACCGTAACACATCAATGTGTTATAGCACTTAAACCAATTAATATACCGGGTGATCAAAAAGTCAGTATAAATCTGAAAACTGAATATATCACGGCATAATGTAGATAGAGAAGTACAAATTGACACACATGCTTGGAATGACATGGGGTTTTATTAGCACCAAAAAAAAATGCAGAAGTTTAAAAAATGTTCGACAGATGGCGCTTCATCTGGTCAGAATAGCAATAATTAGCAGAACAAAGTAAGACAAAGCAAAGATGATGTTCTTTACAGGAAATGCTCAATATGTCCACCATCATTCCTCAACAATAGCTGTAGTCGAGCAATAACGTTGTGAACAGCACTGTAAAGCATATCCGGAGTTCTGGTGAGGCATTGGCGTGGGATGTTGTCTTTCAGCATCCCTGGAGATGTCGGTCGATCACGATACACTTGCGACTTCATGTAACCCCAAAGTCAATAATCACACTGAGTTCTGGCGACCTGGGACGCCAAGCATGACGAAAGTGGCGGCTGAGCACACGATCATCACCAAACGACGCGCGCAAGAGATCTTTCACGCGTCTGGCAATATGGGGTGGAGCGCCATCCTGCATAAACATCGTACGTTCCAGCAGGTGTTTATCAGCCAAGTTGGGGCTGATGCGTTTCTGTAACATATCGGCGTACCTCTCACCCGTCACGGTAGCAGTTACAAAACCAGAATCACGCATTTCCTCGAAGAAAAAAGGCCCGATAACGGTAGATGTGGTAAATCCAATCCATACCATGACTTTCTCGTCGTGCAATGGAGTTTCCATGACAGTTCTAGGATTTTCGGTAGCCCAAATTCTGCAGTTGTGGGCGTTGACAGACCCTCGGAGCGTGAAATGAACTTCGTCGGTCCACAACACGTTACTCAACCAATCGTCGTCTTCCGCCATCTTTTGAAACGCCCACACCGAAAATGCCCTCCGCTTCACTAAATCGCCAGGTAGCAGTTCATGATGCCGATGGATTTTGTACGGATAGCATCGGAGGGTACGCCTAAGTGCCAACCAAACAGTAGTGTATGGAATGCTGGTGCGGCGTGCGACTGCACGAGCGCTGACTTCCCCGTGCATAGACGAACTCGCTATAGTCTCCATTTCTTCCTGAACTGTTTCAGCAGCATTACGCCTTGGGCTCAGTCGGCCACTACGGGGTCTATCGTCTAAACAACCCCGTGACCTTTACCCGTTCGAATCCCCTTCCTATGGCGATAGGATTGTAACGCTGAACTAGCACATTCCCCATTCTGATAATACAGCTTCACTAAAAGCGCCTTTTCAGGTAAAGCCAACATGCTGCGACTGCTGGCGCATCTGATTCTCTCTCTCATTACAGCTCCTTTTATACACGATTGTCATGCGCAGTCACTGACGTTTTGCTGTCCAGCGCCATCTGTCGGACATTTTGTGAACTTTGTTTCTTTTTTTTTGTTCTAATAAAACCCCATGCCATTCCAAGCATGTGAGTCAATTTTTACCTCTCTATCTACATTATTCCGTCGTTTATTAAGTTTTCAAATTTATACTGACTTTTTGATCACCCGGTATTCACACCATGTTTGTCCTACGCGACTGACAAACTCAACAAAATTTGTTGGTGTGTGTTCCAGGTTGTCGTGAGTGAATCATAATGACACAGCTTTAATAAAAGTCTCATGGACGAAATTTTTTATTCAGATCAAGTCGGACACGCAGGTTCAAAAGAACTCCCAACTCCGATGCAGGAAGCAACCACCCCCACGGACGTCGATAAGCCGGTGGCACAGGAGTTTTATGTAGACAGCGTTGATGTGAAGCATCATACTGGACGACATGGAAGAAGTGAAGCCGACACAGAACGGATTCGGTTGGATTTTCAACGGTCACCGCAAATATCTGTTCGGAGGACGTCCAAAAGTTACAAATCCCTAGGCCGACCGTGCACCGTGTCCTTCGGAAACGTTTCCAGATGCATTGTTGCATGCATTGAAACTAAACGAGAAGCCACGGCACAGGCAGTACACTGTGGACGTTATTCTAAGCAACCTAGCATTTTCTGACGAAACAAATGGCTCTGAGCACTATGGGACTTAACTTCTGAGGTCATCAGTCCCCTAGAACTTAGAACTACGCAACCCTAACTAACCTAAGGACATCACACACATCCATGCCCGAGGCAGGATTCGAACCTGCGACCGAAGCAGTCGCGCGGTTCCAGTCTGTAGCGCCTAGAACCGCTCGGCCAGCGTGGCCGGCGTTTCTGACGAAACAGTATTCCACGTGTGTGATAATGTAAACGGACACAATGTTCGCATCTTTGAAACAACCAATCCGTTTACTATGACGGAAGAGGTACGTCACAGCCCAAAAGTGATTGTGTGGTGTTATTTGATGGTGGATCGCATTTTTTCTCAGGAAAAAAATAAACTCTGACCGTTATCTTCAAATTTCTGGTACAATAACAAAGCCTTGACATTGCCATGAAAAACCTCCATATTCCATTAAGACCACACTTTATCAGTCTATTTCATCTGATCACTGCCAGCGACCACACTGCTGATGCAAGTAACAATTATTACTGAGAACATGGATAACCAGGACTTCTCAGGAGAAGATCTCTGCGAAGTTTCTCCATTTGCTAGCACCTGCAAAACTATTCTAAAAATCTTTCAATAGTTCACACCCGTGACTACAAGACACCTTCAATGCTAGTAGCTACTGCTAGAAAATACACTGCTTTCAGACTCTCGGCCGCAGTTTTTGATTTCTAGATTACCTGTTTCAGGCACTGTCGCACATCTTCATGTTAAATTCGTATTTTCACTTCTTGTCATGTCTATTCAGTAGCTGACAGTGAATCTGATAAGGTTTCTGTAAGGCGTATCAGTGTGTAGCAACTAATATGATGTGAACACGGGCGACAATACCTGAAATAGGTACCCTGTAAACAATTGTCAAGAGACTCAAGAAAGCTCATTTTGCATAAATAAGGATTGTAGCTCACTTATTACTATGAGATATGTCCAGATTTGAAAACGTAGCTGTTACCGTCGTTCAAAAGCACAGTTATGCTGCCAGCATCAAAGCCGTCTGCCTGTCCCCTTTCTTGGGCGAACAGGGTATGCATGCTACAAGTCAGGATTATGGTGAAGTGATGGACTCGTATCCCCTCCACAGAAATCGTCCACCAAATGGTCTGTCTAGTAGTACCACGTAAGGGCCTGTTGCCAAATCTACAAAGACAACTATCAGTAAGGTGAATAGGACAACGCGATCGCCAACACAGGTCGCATATAACAGCAGTACAACGCTGTTGTTGATACAGAGAGTAGATTCTTCCCAGAAGAATCTAGCAATTCATCCATTTAGAGTTAATGGAAACTGGTACGAAGTCGAGATGTTATTGGAAGCCGCGGTCAAGAAGATGTCACTGGCAGCAGTGCTGCGATTTGGGAGACATCAGGGGATCACGATATTATCTTTCTCTAACATATGCACATCTCTGTTAAAATGCCCTGAAGCTTTCTCCTGCACAAAACATTCAACACATACAATAGTCCTATACTCGGATCTCTGGCCAGGCACCACTCTGGATGAGTTATTACACAAAAAGAGAATGGTGATTAGGGGTAGACTGCATAATCTTACAACGTTAAGCCAGTCGGGGAAACCAGGATATCTAAAGACAGGAGTAGAAAGATTGCAGTTAGATATTTTAGGAAACAATGAGATTGCGACGGTCCAGAGAAGGAGATACTGGAGTCAGAAAAAATAGTGTCAGTTAGTGGTGTAGAAATAGTAGAAAAATTACAATTAATAGGAAAACTGACAGCGGAGGGAAGGGTTATCTTCAGCAAACAGAGAGTGTTGACGGTGAAACTGAATCGGTATCCAACAGACATACACTCCTGGAAATGGAAAAAAGAACACATTGACACCGGTGTGTCAGACCCACCATACTTGCCCCGGACACTGCGAGAGGGCTGTACAAGCAATGATCACACGCACGGCACAGCGGACACACCAGGAACCGCGGTGTTGGCCGTCGAATGGCGCTAGCTGCGCAGCATTTGTGCACCGCCGCCGTCAGTGTCAGCCAGTTTGCCGTGGCATACGGAGCTCCATCGCAGTCTTTAACACTGGTAGCATGCCGCGACAGCGTGGACGTGAACCGTATGTGCAGTTGACGGACTTTGAGCGAGGGGTATAGTGGGCATGCGGGAGGCCGGATGGACGTACCGCGGAATTGCTCAACACGTGGGGCGTGAGGTCTCCACAGTACATCGATGTTGTCGCCAGTGGTCGGCGGAAGGTGCACGTGCCCGTCGACCTGGGACCGGACCGCAGCGACGCACGGATGCACGCCAAGACCGTAGGATCCTACGCAGTGCCGTAGGGGGCCGCACCGCCACTTCCCAGCAAATTAGGGACACTGTTGCTCCTGGGGTATCGGCGAGGACCATTCGCAACCGTCTCCATGAAGCGGGGCTACGGTCCCGCACACCGTTAGGCCGTCTTCCGCTCACGCCCCAACATCGTGCAGCCCGCCTCCAGTGGTGTCGCGACAGGCGTGAATGGAGGGACGAATGGAGACGTGTCGTCTTCAGCGATGAGAGTCGCTTCTGCCTTGGTGCCAATGATGGTCGTATGCGTGTTTGGCGCCGTGCAGGTGAGCGCCACAATCAGGACTGCATACGACCGAGGCACACAGGGCCAACACCCGGCATCATGGTGTGGGGAGCGATCTCCTACACTGGCCGTACACCACTGGTGATCGTCGAGGGGACACTGAATAGTGCACGGTACATCCAAACCGTCATCGAACCCATCGTTCTACCATTCCTAGGCCGGCAAGGGAACTTGCTGTTCCAACAGGACAATGCACGTCCGCATGTATCCCGTGCCACCCAACGTGCTCTAGAAGGTGTAAGTCAACTACCCTGGCCAGCAAGATCTCCGGATCTGTCCCCCATTGAGCATGTTTGGGACTGGATGAAGCGTCGTCTCACGCGGTCTGCACGTCCAGCACGAACGCTGGTCCAACTGAGGCGCCAGGTGGAAATGGCATGGCAAGCCGTTCCACAGGACTACATCCAGCATCTCTACGATCGTCTCCATGGGAGAATAGCAGCCTGCATTGCTGCGAAAGGTGGATATACACTGTACTAGTGCCGACATTGTGCATGCTCTGTTGCCTGTGTCTATGTGCCTGTGGTTCTGTCAATGTGATCATGTGATGTATCTGACCCCAGGAATGTGTCAATAAAGTTTCCCCTTCCTGGGACAATGAATTCACGGTGTTCTTATTTCAATTTCCAGGAGTGTAGTTACCATGCAACTATAAATATCCGCAGATGCGGTATATGTAACATATCAGATCATTCCCAACTTGTCGATTTAATAAGAGCTTGGCATAAGAGGACGACTTGCCTAATATTGCTAATTGTTCTCTACTATTGTTGTTGCAGAGGACTCGTACTCGGGAGAAGTGGATTTGGAATTACCGTCCGACTAACCGGACCACTGTTAAAGCAGTAGTGTTTCACATACTTTTTCTATCCGAGCTTGTAATTCACCTCTAGGCTATTTTGTGCAGGTTTTACTGGTTAGCATTGCCTGCTTCTTCTGGGTTTTGCGTGTAAGATTTATTCATCTTTATTTTCTGTGTATCTTGTGTGTGTGAGGGTGGGGGGAGGATGACGGGGGATAAACTTCTATGCTTTGTTGCGGTGCGGAGCTATTTTATCTTCTGGGGCAAATTGTCTTCAGAGCCCTTTAGGACTGTGTTGAAACAAGTACGTCTCCTTGTTACGTCGTCTTATACACGCTCAAGTAAGGCAATAGGTCTTCTGTAGCGGTCTCTTGGTTTCTGGGGCGCTCCAAGTGCTCTGACGAGTGGATTTTCGGCGTCCTGAGTCTTCCTGTAAAACCGTCGTGCGATGTCTTGATGTCGTTGTAGGACTTCTTGTTCTCCTGCTTATTCTTGTACATAGCGGTGCGGAAACTGTGAGTGCACGAGAAATACGAGGCGTAGGATTTTGTTCTGTAGGGACTGCAGTCGCTGTATGTGTGTTCGAACTGCACAGCTCCATACTTCACAGGCATAACCCAGTAGGGGTCGAACATACATACGGAAGATCAAAAGTCCGTTCACGGCGGAAAGGTCTGAGCCTTCGTTGATGAGGGGTACAGGGCCCCAATCCGCTGAATGACATTGGCACGGACGTCTTCTATGTGCAGCTTCCAGGTTAGCCTTTTGTACGGTATGACGCCAAGATATCGGGCAATGGCTTCCCACGGGAGCTCAGTGTTGTGAAGTCGTAGTTGTCGGGCAGGCACGGTTTTCCGACGAGTGAAGATGACTGCTTGGGTCTTAGTTGGATTGAAACCGATGCGCCATTTGGCTACCCACTGCTCAAGGGCATTGAGCGCGCTCTGAAGGCGGTGCACGAGTACCTGTCTCCAGCGGCTTCGTGTATATATCATCTTATCGTCGGCGTATATAGCCTTCTCCACTCGTGGTTGCGAAGGGAAGTCCGACGTGAAGATTGAGTATAGGAACGGCCCGAGGACAGATCCTTGGGGCACTCCGGCGTTGATGTGACGCCCATTCGTCTCTCTTCCGATTACTTTTATTCGACTGCGTCACGTGCCCGCAACACCACCAGGAGGCATTCAACCTCACGTTGGGCAGTATCCGTAATGTATTGGCTCGTCAGTGTATATTAATCGCGAGGGACATTTCTAAGCAGTTGTGAATACGCAGGAGATTCAACTGAAAACCTTAAATATTTTTCCAATATTTTTTATTGAATAAAATTGCAACACAAGTGAATCGTTTTTCAACAAACTCTCCTTGTCATTCAAAACACTCCTCCAGCATGTAGGAAATGCACGGATGCCTCTCAAAAAATTTCGTTCGGTCGTGTGCGCAGCTACTCGTGCACCGCCTACTGCAGCTCTTAATCGGTATTAAATTTCTTTCGTCTCATCGCGTCTTTCAGCCGTCCGAATTTATGGTAATCGCTCCGTGCGAGGTCTCGTGGGTATGGTGGGTGTGGCAGAGTATTCTGGAGTGATCTGTGGAAAAAACCTTGCAGACACTTCGCGTAGCATCATGATTGATGCGATGTGTCGAGCCAAGACTAATGTTCAGATCTGCGGCTGTTTCGTCCACCGTTACGCGTCAATTTTTTGTCATAAGGTCTTTAAATGCGGCAGTAGGCTCTGGTGTCAAAACGCGCTGTTCCTATACCGTGTCCTGTGCGTCTGTCACACAAGTCACGCCTTTTCCAAATTTTCTACTCAATTCATACACTTGCTGTTGTGGTAGAAGTACTTCATCACACTGCACCTTCATTCACCCACGGATTTCAGCAAGTTTCGTACCTTCACTGTTCATAAAACATGTGACAGAACGCTGTTCTTCCTTGGTGCGTGTCGCAAGCGAGGTAGCCATTTTAAATTGGTATTACGGCCGCTTGTCTCCTGCCTGGAGTACGCTGCTGCCTATATGACATTCCTTACATCTTTGGTAACAGTACTGCCAACTTACAGAACAACGGCATGGGGTGTCTCTTTCTAATTATACTTTTAAGATTTTCATTTGAATCCCGCTCGTTCACTGATACATAATCTCTGTAAGGGAAGTCCCAAATAATTTATTTAACTTAATACATTTGAAAATTGTGTAAAATTGCAGACAGAAAAGTGTTTCTTCCGCCCTGAATGAAATCGTAATTGCACCGTTAGGACTCTCAACATGAAAACAAAGTTTGCAGAGAGGACGGGTCGAAGATTCTGCATCAAATGCGGGAATATTTAAACGCGATGCGTCGACATTAACATCCCACAGGAGAGGTCTCCGCCGGCAGCGGTGGTCTCGCGGTTCTAGGCGCTGCAGTCCGGAACCGCGGGACTGCTACGGTCGCAGGTTCGAATCCTGCCTCGGGCACGGATGTGTGTGATGTCCTTAGGTTAGTTAGGTTTAAATAGTTCTAAGTTGTAGGGGACTGATGACGACAGATTTTAAGTCCCATAGTGCTCAGAGCCATTTGAACCATTTTTTGAGAGGTCTCCCACAATGGAGGTAATTAGCGCAAAGGTGCGGAAGGCTTACGCACTGCGAGGGACCCGTGACTTGTCAGCTAACACCCTGGCAGCGAGGGGTGCCGCTTGTTAGTGCAGGCTCTGTCACAATAGAACGGCCGCTGGGGTGCCCATCTAAAGATTAAAATGAGATATTCCGGCTCCCACTGACTTTCAATGGAGCCTCTCGGACGGAAAATGGCTAAGCCCTCAGCAGCGCGGAAGGATGGCCGGTTCGTCACGCCAGATTGCGAGCCACGTGCTACGTCTGGCTGTGGGCGGCATGGTAGGACACGGGCTTATTTCGAACGGGCCACAGAGTGGGCGTCCTAATTCTGAACGACGCGTCGATCGTCGTGACGTCAGTCGCGGCCTTCCCCAATCACAGGCGACCGAACTCGCGTCCCCCGCGCCTGGGGGCCACTGTCACCGCCACCGACATTGTCCTAGCCGCACGTGCGGCCGCGGGGGTCCCGGCGAACATAAATTCTAGCAGCGGGCTGACAGCTGGGAAAACAAAGTGGCGAACTGGCTGCGTGCGTTGGACATGCGCCCCCGTGCTCCCAATATACGAGGTGCATTCAAGTTCTAAGGCCTCCGATTTTTTTTCTAATTAACTACTCACCCGAAATCGATGAAACTGGCGTTACTTCTCGACGTAATCGCCCTGCAGACGTACACATTTTTCACAACGCTGACGCCATGATTCCATGGCAGCGGCGAAGGCTTCTTTAGGAGTCTGGTTTGACCACTGGAAAATCGCTGAGGCAATAGCAGCACGGCTGGTGAATGTGCGGCCACGGTGAGTGTCTTTCATTGTTGGAAAAAGCCAAAAGTCACTAGGAGCCAGGTCAGGTGAGTAGGTAGCATGAGGAATCACTTCAAAGTTGTTATCACGAAGAAACTGGTGCGGAACGTTAGCTCGATGTGCAGGTGCGTTGTCTTGGTGAAACAGCACACGCGCAGCCCTTCCCGGACGTTTTTGTTGCATTGCAGGAAGGAATTCGTTCTCCAAAACATTTTCGTAGGATGCACCTGTTACCGTAGTGCCCTTTGGAACGCAATGGGTGAGGATTACGCCCTCGCTGTCCCAGAACATGGAACCCATCATTTTTTCAGCACTGGCGGTTACCCGAAACTCTTTTGGTGGCGGTGAACCTGTGTGCTTCCATTGAGCTGACTGGCGCTTTGTTTCTGGATTGAAAAATGGCATCCACGTCTCATCCATTGTCACAACCGACGAAAAGAAAGTCCCATTCATGCTGTCGTTGCGCGTCAACATTGCATGGCAACATGCCACACGGACAGCCGTGTGGTCGTCCGTCAGCATTCGTGGCACCTACCTGGATGACACTTTTCGCATTTTCAGGTCGTCATGCAGGATTGTGTGCACAGAACCCACAGAAATGCCAACTCTGGAGGCGATCTGTTCAACAGTCATTCGGCGATCCCCCAAAACAGTTCTCTCTACTTTCTCGATCATGTCGTCAGACCGGTTTGTGCGAGCCCGAGGTTGTTTCGGTTTGTTGTCACACGATGATCTGCCTTCATTAAACTGTCACACCCACGAACGCACTTTCGACACATCCATAACTCCATCACCACATGTCTCCTTCAACTGTCGATGAATTTCAATTGGTTTCACACCACGCAAATTCAGAAAACGAATGATTGCACGCTGTTCAAGTATGGTAAACGTCGCCATTTTAAGTATTTAAAACAGTTCTAATTCTCGCCGCTGGCGGTAAAATTCCATCTGCCGTACGGTGTTGCCATCTCTGGGACGTATTGACAATGAACGCGGCCTCATTTTAAAACAATGCGCATGTTTCTATCTCTTTCCAGTCCGGAGAAAAAAAATCGGAGGCCTTAGAACTTGAATGCACCTCGTACATGCAGGTCTCGCTGAAAACTATTCGAGTTTGCGCGTAAGTTTGGAGTTCAATAAGTTGAGTATATTTGGCGTCTCCAACTTGACTGTATGAAACAGTTTTCTCTCTTACTGCTCAGTCTAAAACAATAACTGCACTAAAAAATTATTCATTCAACAAGCATCGTTTGGTTGTGAAGCTGAAATCGGAGCGTTTACACGTTAACTGTAGTGGTGGTTGTGGTGGTAAGTCCCTTTGGGACCAAACTAGTGACGTCATCGGTATCTACGCTTCACGCTACTTAATCTAACTTAAACTAACTTACGCTAAGGCCAACACACACACCCATGTCCGAGGGAGGACTCGAATCTCCGACGGGGAGCCGTGCGAACCGGTCAAAGCGTCTGACAACGCACGGCTACACCTCGCGGCACAGATTAAATTATGGAAATTCATATCCACACAGCAAACAACTGATTGTAAAAACACCCAGCAGTATTTCGCCTCTTTGTGCCATCATCATTGTGTATTCATGTCCGTAAAATTCCAAAACATTTTTGTTATCACTGAAACAAAAGTTGGGCATGGGAAGATTTTCACCTATTCTGATTACTAACTTATTAACTAGAATGTTAAGTCCATGGGGATCTTTACGAGTATACTATTTATAGCTTGGACTCTGCAACGGAATAATGTTATTGTGAGTTTGTATGGAGACCTTAGAAATCACTTTATCTATAAAACGATATTCTTCGCATGAAATTATTTCGCAACTGGATTTTGCAATTACTTACAGCTATTTCTGTTACATGTATCCTCATCTCCGTGTCTATCTGTTGCTGAATTGTTCATTTGCTACATTTATAAGACATAATTCCTAACTTCACAAAACACAAGATCTCTTTTCTGCTCCATTTGTTGTCCTTCATACCACGTGGTTATAGTTAAAGTGCAGCTACTCACAGCGGGCTGTAATTATAATATGCCAGCAAAACTAAGTTAACTATTCTGGTGCCTTAATGCAAAACACATTTACACTGGCAATAATTAGTTCCAGTTTTGGCCAACAGGGGTAAATCTGGCGCTGTGAATGCAAGAAAGACGTATAGACGTGTTAGGAATGGAAAGTGGCCGGAACAGATCAAACAAATGATGAAGGCATGATGTTGATATTCTTATTAACCACCGCTTACACAGCTTGTTCAGTATGAACACCGGAGACATCCTTAAACCGACGTGACCAACAGTTCCTCGCAGGAGTTCAGGTGGAAGCTGAGCATCATGTTCTCTTGTATATTGACCTTCAGATCAGGTAGCGACCGGACATGTCTTTGGTCATTGCGTTCTTTTTGATATCCCAGAGCCAAAAGTCGCATTCAGGCCATACATCTGGAACATCTCATTAATCAGATCGCTCACTGGAGCAGCGACTTGCAGTATTCTCCATCTTGCATGAAAACATTGGTTTCCACACGCGCTCTTCCAAAACAGGAGGTCTCTATAGTGTGCAGACGTCACGGTACACCTGTCAGGCCCTCTGGGTGCGTGTAAATCCAAACAACACAGTCAGAAACGGGCAGTGCAGTGGCTCTTGGTGCAAGTCGTGCACGACACGTTATTTAACAGGGTCTACCCTATATCCAGCAGTTCTCTGTATTCACTGTACTCTGTGTCCGCCCCCGGCAGCTGAGTGGTCAGCGCGACAGACTGTCAATCCTATGGGCCCGGGTTCAGTTCCCCGGCCGGCCGCGGTGGTCTAGCGGTTCTAGGCGCTCAGTCCGGAACCGCGCGACTGCTACGGTCGCAGGTTCGAATCCTGCCTCGGGCATGGATGTGTGTGATGTCCTTAGGTTAGTTAGGTTTAAATAGTTTTAAGTTCTAGGGGACTGATGACCACAGATATTAAGTCCCATAGTGCTCAGAGCCATTTGAACCATTTTTCAGTTCCCAGTTGGGTCAGAGATTTTCTACGCTCAGGGACTGGATGTTGTCCTAATCATTTCATCCCCATCGATGTCCAAGTCGCCGAAGTGGCGTCAAATCAAAAGACTTGCACCCGGCGAACGGTCTACCCGACGGCAGGCCCTAGTCACACGACATTTGCATTTTACTGGACCCTGTAGTGTTCGAGTAAAATCTGCCTAGTCGCTCCACAGCGTACTGCCCGGCCACGAGCCATTAACATCGCTCCGTGCCAGAAACAAGAAGAGCAGATTTTGGTGCGGATCATGAAGTGTCAGTTGCTGCACCGTCTGGGTCTTATACGGTTACCAATGTAAAATTGATCCCGAAGCTTTCCGTACTGTTGACCATGAGATTGGCAAGTCTCGTGACACAGTACGAGCACTAAGCAATAACTAGGTTACGTGCTGTATGGTCAGCAACGGCAACCTCGTCAATAACTTACACCGGGAAAGGACGCAGGTGCCACATCAAGCTCACCCCCCTTTCCGAATTCCTTTGCCATCTTCTTTAAATCAGTTAATGACATCGGATCTCTCCACAGACCTCGTCTACTATACTCCGTCAATGCAGCACCGTAATTGCTGCCTGTTACATGGAACTGTTTCACTAACAGTCTCTCTTCTCGATAGCCATAGCGTTCACTCACGTTACGTTTGTCAAATGGCATCGTGGATATACCGTCATAAAAACAGTGTACAGGGCCATATTTTCACCTGGAGGTGACAACTGCGACTAATTATTTTTTCAGGACAAATCGGTACCGCATTACCATGTTATAAGATCTCTACTTCGTCGCTGCTGATATTCATCTGTTTTTGTGCTCGCTCTAGCACCTAATGTGAACTTTGTTCACTTTCCTCTTCGTCTTCCAACTTTTAATCCGATTTAAAACATGCTTTGCTATCGGTCAGATATCCTGTGCTACAGGTCCAATGAACAAACATTTTTGTTGACACATATATAACTCTTTCCTGATTCAGTGACGGATTTAATAATGAGGAATGTATTTCCTAGATTATCAGTTGTACGAAGAGCAAAAGTATCTGAAGTCAACTGTTTGTCCGATTCAGTAATATGCATCTTCTAGTTCATGTTCTCATCAATATCTACACAAAAAATCTGCAAAATATCCTACCCAGCTCACTAACTCCTGTTCACGTGTTACATATAATATTGGTATGGACACCTGTTCCTGTGAGATCACCGACGTTAAGCGCTGTCGGGCGTCGTCGGCACTTGGATGGGTGACCATCCGGGCCGCCGTGCGCTGTTGCCATTTTTCGGGGTGCACTCTGCCTCGTGATGCCAATTGAGGAGCTACTCGACCGAATAGTAGCGGCTTCGGTCAAGAATACCATCATAACGACTGGGAGAGCGGTGTGTGACTCCTATGCGCATCCTCCACTGAGGATGACACGGCGATTGGATGGTACCGGTAGGCCACTCGTGGCCTGAAGACGGAGTGCTTAGTGGTATGGCAACATTTGTTGTACAGAACTGAATGAAGTGTGCTTTCATAAAATTTAGGAGAGCCTGTTTCCAGAGATCCTCTTCATTGTTCTTTGAAAAACAGCATCAAGAATGTCTTCTGTCGCCTTTTAAGTATGTTGTTTAGTATTATAACACTGTCTCATCTGCAAATATCTTCATCTCTGCTTGATGACTGCTAAGTGGATCGGTATTCACAGGGGTGAGGAACAAGAGTGAAACTAAAATTGGGTCCTTTGAAAATTCTTTTGTAATCTCTTAGGCCAGTGAAACTGTCAGAAAAAAAGCCTGTACCTTGCAAAAGGTGGGGTAGAAGATCTTATTTTTTTAACTCGTTCATATTGTTGGAAAGGTTAGAAAACCAAGTTTTGCCAACAAAATTTCTCTTGGGAAAACTTTCTGCAGTAAAAAAAAAAAAAAAAAAAAAAAACTTCGAAAATTTCGGACTTTTTTTCAGTTTTTTCAAAATATCTCAGTTTCATTTGCTCCTATCGCATATGAACAAGATGAGAAAATAAACTCTTCTACCCCACCTTTTGCAAGGTATATCTACTATTTGACTGGACTATCTCCCCAATCACCAAAATTTTCTCTCATTCTGAATTTATGTGAATTATTAATGAAAACTTTTTGTCTTATGACTGTTAACTATGTATCAGACCAGCCATTAATTCCATAAAACACAATCTACACAACCAGACCCTCTGGAAGGATCACAAAAAGTGCACCAGACAATACTTTATTTCTTAAGCCTTGTAATATTTGGTGATTGAAATTATAAATAGCATTTTCAGTGGGGCAACCCTTCTGGGATCCTAACTGAGATGTTGTAAGGAAATTGTTTACGCATGAATGAGAGAGTACGCTTGTGTATATTACTTTTTCTACTATTTTCGAAAAATATGTCCGTAAGACTCCGGAACTTAATTATTTAAGTGTTTCTTTCACCTTTCTTATACGATGATTCAACAATTACATATTTTAATATGTCTGGCAAAATTCACAAAGAACTTTGCTTACGAGGGCTGCTCAAAAAGTATCCTACCTTATTTTTCTATTGTTGAAACCAACAATGTTGTCGAGGCGCAGGTCTTCTCTATGTTTGTAGTCATACGTAGTGCAGATGCCTGATTTTTTCATGATTGCCGAAACGATCAGTCGCTGGGTAGCCGTTGGCGACTGAACACTTGCAAGTGGCGGTCGTTGGATTTTGTGTTGTGGGCAAAATGACAGGAAAGGTGGAACAATTTTATTCCATCAAATTTTATTTTACGCTTGGCGATTCTCAACTTGAAACAATCCCCAAACATATGATAAGTGTTTGGGAACGAAGCAGTGGGTACAACAGTTATAACGGAGTGGAGCAACAGCTTCAAAGATGGCCGCTCACGAAAAGTGAAGGTCGTTCAAGTAGCTCTCAGCATCCGCAAATGAGATTGGTTTTGATCACGTAAGGACCTTGGTGATGCAGAGCCAGAAGTCACATGGACTCAGATCAGGTGATCTTGCAGGCCAGGTTAAAATTAGTATTGAATCCATTCTTTCCATTTTAACGGAACGTGTGGATCCTAGGAGCATCTCACAAAAATTTGTACCAAAGTTGCTAACTGAGCAGAAGGAACTTCGTTCGGAGATCGTGGAGGACATGCTGTACCCTATCAACGGTAATGCCACTTATGATGAGTTTAAAATTTATGGGTACGATTCAGAAACAAAATTCCTGTTATCGCAGTGGAAGCATGCATTATTCACGAGACCCAAGAAAGGGAACCAGACCGGCAGCTGTGTGAAAGACGTACCGTATACGACAATCTTAGACGTTTTGCTGCGTCAGTTCATGTTAAAATCTAGAGCTTTCGGCGATTACCTCCACCATCTTTGTCAGGATCAACTGACTGTCTGAGCAACATTGCCTCGATCAT
Organism: Schistocerca cancellata; assembly: GCF_023864275.1. NCBI lineage: Eukaryota > Metazoa > Arthropoda > Insecta > Orthoptera > Acrididae > Schistocerca > Schistocerca cancellata. The sequence continues at coordinate 108,602,395 of NC_064627.1, read as the reverse complement.
CTTCGCCAGGAGCAACTGACTGTCAAAACTGCTGTGAGCTGCTCCTGACGAAGAAAATGGAGACAGGCATGGAAAGCTCGAGGTTCTGCCTTGAATTGACGCAGTAGATGTCCGAGAATGCTTTGTACAACAGTACCGTTGCGAAAGACTTCGTCCTCATATGAAATCCGTGCAGGCAATCCTTTTTTTTTACTCCAGTGTCATTGTCCAGTACGACGGCACGCCAGAAGGTACTAATATCAGTAAGGATTCTACCAAGAGGATCTGCGTCGCATTCGTGAATGGTTCAAGTGGCTCTGAGCACTATGGGACCTAACATCTTAGGTCATCAGTCCCCTAGAACTTACGACTGCTTAAACCTAACTAACCTAAGGGCATCACACACACCCATGCCCTAGGCAGGATTCGAACCTGCGACCGTAGCAGTCCCGCGGTTCCGGACTGCAGCGCCTAGAACCGCACGGCCACTACGGCCGGCGCATTCATGAAGCAGTGACCTGTGAGCAGTGGGCAGTTGACACCTTCACCACGATAACGCGTCAGCTCTTAGTTCTCAATTAATTGAAAGTTTATTTTAACCCTATTCCCCTGACCTAGGAACGAGTGCATACTAGTTTTTCCCTAAACTGAAAATGACTCTGAAAGCTACCGGATTTGAGGACAGGGAAGACATTATGCAGAATTCGACAGAGCAACTGCTCGCCATCCCAAAAGCGGTTTTCCAGCGACGCTTCCAGCAGTGGCAGCAGCGTTAGGAGAGATGTGTAGAAGCTGAAGGGGTCTAATTTGAAAGTTTTACGTCAAACAATTGTATCTGATCAAAGTCGGATACTTCATTCCTCGCTTTACGTGAGAACAAGTTGTGCACTTCATTCACCATTCAGTGCTCGCATTTCATATTTCGATTCCCAGCATTCTGGTATTCGGTAAAATAATAATTCAGGCAATATACTAATTTCTATGGATTGCCTGATTTATTTGAAGATTTTTACAGTTTGTCTCATACCGATCTGTGAGAGGAGCTTGGCGCCAGGAATTTTCTTTATTTATGGGCGAGGGCAGCAGTCTTCCTAGCAGCCGTGATGGCTTCCCGTTTCCCATCCTTTTTCCGATCGCCAGGGTAGCACGTGGTGTCGTTTGAAAGTTCAGTAGTGGCCAAAGTTTCTCCTGTTCTCAGTTCCCCAACCTGCCTTACCAACCTTGTAACTGATACTTCTTCTCAACTTTAACGTCGCGAGGTCGCCTCCCTGTGAAATTCTGGCCCTATGATTGGCAAGTTCAGGTGCGCGCCCGTTTTTCGCGGGTGGGCGCCAACCGCCTCCTGCGGGTGGATGGTGGATAAAGGGGTAGTAAGGTAGTTCTAGTGTGATCGTGCCGGAGACCGGAGGTGCCGCTTCCAGGAGATGAAATTCGGTAAGCATGAGCGCCGACGTGCATTGTCGATTCTCGCCCTGCGGCCCAGAGAGAACCTTATAAGTCATTGTGAATAGTTTCGCGTCTTGCGGGTTTTATTCCTTTAGTACGGGATGCTACCTATCGACTCAAGCACAGTAGCATCTTTCTTAGTCTATGGCTGATTCATAGTGGTGGTCGTTGCATGCTGCAACCTCTTCCTTTAGTAAATTGGGCCCCATTTAATAATACGACGATCGTTACTAAATTTCTTTTCTCCTGCTATCGTGGCTTGTTATGAACGTACGTTGAGGCACACTGCTGAACTCGAATCTTTCTTCCCCCACCCCAATTTGGTTGTATTATTGTTCGATTTTCAACTGTTTAATAAATGAGTCCTTAAATCTTACGGTCTCCCTTTCATTTCTTGAAATCACTCTTAGTATCACAGAATAATGCAGAACTATAACGGTTGCTATAAGGGCGTGCAGGTCTCGCGCCATTAACGATAGTGTAAAGATTCTTCCCATGAACCATGGACCTTGCCGTTCGTGGGGAGGCTTGCGTGCCACAGCGATCCAGATAGCCGTACCGTAGGTACAACCACAACGGAGGGGTATCTGTTGAGAGGGCAGACAAACGTGTGGTTCCTGAAGAGGGCCAGCAGCCTTACCAGTAGTTGCAAGGACAACAGTCTGGATGATTGACTGATCTGGCCTTGTAACACTAACCAAAACGGCCTTGTTGTGCTGGTACTGCGAACGGCTGAAAGCAATGGGAAACTACGGCCGTAATTTTTCCCGAGGGCATGCAGCTTTACTGTATGATTAAATGATGATGGCGTCCTCTTGGGTAAAATATTCCGGAGGTAAAATAGTCCCCCATTCGGATCTCCAGGCGGGGACTACTCAAGAGGATGTCGTCATCAGGAGAAAGAAAACTGGCGTTCTACGGATCGGAGCGTGGAATGTCAGATCCCTTAATCGGGCAGGTAGGTTAGAAAATTTAAAAAGGGAAATGGATAGGTTAAAGTTAGATATAGTGGGAATTCGCGAAGTTCGGTGGCAGGAGGAACAAGACTTTTGGTCAGGTGTCTACAGGGTTATAAACACAAAATCTAATAGGGGTAATGCAGGAGTAGGTTTAATACTGAATAGGAAAATAGGAATGCGGGTAAGCTACTACAGACAGCATAGTGAACGCATTATTGTGGCCAAGATAGATACGAAGCCCACACCTACTACAGTAGTACAAGTTTATATGCCAACTAGCTCTGCAGATGACGAAGAAATTGAAGAAATGTATGATGAAATAAAAGAAATTATTCAGATAGTGAAGGGACACGAAAATTTAATAGTCATGGGTGACTGTAATTCGAGTGTAGGAAAAGGGAGAGAAGGAAACGTAGTAGGTGAATATGGATTGGGGCTAAGAAATGAAAGAGGAAGCCACCTCGTATAATTCTGCACAGAGCACAACTTAATCATAGCTAACACATGGTTTAAGAATCCTGAAAGAAGGTTGTATACATGGAAGAACCCTGGAGATACTAAAAGGTATCAGATAGATTATATAATGGTAAGACAGAGATTTAGGAACCAGGTTTTAAATTTTAAGACATTTCCAGGGGCAGATGTGGACTCTGACCACAATCTATTGGTTATGACCTGTACATCAAAACTGAAGAAACTGCGAAAAGGTGGGAATTTATAGAGATGGGACCTGGATAAACTGAAAGAACCAGAGGTTGCACAGAGTTTCAGGGAGAGCATGAGGGAACAATTGACAGGAATGGGGGAAAGAAATACAGTAGAAGAAGAATGGGTAGCTTTGAGGGATGAAGTAGTGAAGGCAGCAGAGGATCAAGTAGGTAAAAAGACGAGGGCTAGTAGAAATCCTTGGGTAACAGAAGAAATATTGAATTTAATTTATGAAAGGAGAAAATATAAAAATGCAGTACATGAAGCAGGCATAAAGGAATACAAACGTCTCAAAAATGAGATCGACAGGAAGTGCAAAATGGCTAAGCAGGGATGGTTAGAAGACAAATGTAAGGATGTAGAGGCTTATCTCACTAGGGGTAAGACAGATACTGCCTACAGGAAAATTAAAGAGACCTTTGGAGATAAGAGAACCACTTATATGAACATCAAGAGCTCAGATGGAAACCCAGTTCTAAGCAAGGAAGGGAAAGCAGAAAGGTGGAAGGAGTATATACAGGGTCTATACAAGGGCGATGTACTTGAGGACAATATTATGGAAATGGAAGAGGATGTAGATGAAGATGAAATGGGAGATACGATACTGCGTGAAGAGTTTGACAGAGCACTGAAAGACCTGAGTCGAAACAAGGCCCCCGGAGTAGACAACATTCCATTGGAACTACTGACGGCCTTGGGAGAGCCAGTCCTGACAAAACTCTACCATCTGGTGAGCAAGATGTATGAAACAGGCGAAATACCCTCAGACTTCAAGAAGAATATAATAATTCCAATCTCAAAGAAAGCAGGCGTTGACAGATGTGAAAATTACCGAACAATCAGTTTAATAAGCCACAGCTGCAAAATAATAACACGAATTCTTTACAGACGAATGGAAAAACTAGTAGAAGCCGACCTCGGGGGAGATCAGTTTGGATTCCGTAGAAATACTGGAACACGTGAGGCAATACTGACCTTACGGCTTACCTTAGAAGAAAGATTAAGGAAAGGCAAACTTATGTTTCTAGCATTTGTAGACTTAGAGAAAGCTTTTGACAATGTTGACTGGAATACTCTCTTTCAAATTCTAAAGGTGGCAGGGGTAAAATACAGGGAGCGAAAGGCTATTTACAATTTGTACAGAAACCAGATGGCAGTTATAAGAGTCGAGGGACTTGAAAGGGAAGCAGTGGTTAAGAAGGGAGTAAGACAGGGTTGTAGCCTCTCCCCGGTGTTATTCAATCTGTGTATTGAGCAAGCAGTAAAGGAATCAAAAGAAAAATTTGGAGTAGGTATTAAAATCCATGGAGAAGAAATAAAAACTTTGAGGTTCGCCGATGACATTGTAGTTCTGTCAGAGACAGCAAAGGACTTGGAAGAGCAGTTGAACGGAATGGATGGTGTCTTGAAAGGAGGATATAAGATGATCATCAACAAAAGCAAAACGAGGATAATGGAATGTAGTCGAATTAAGTCGGGTGATGTTGAGGGTATTAGATTAGGAAATGAGACACTTAAAGTAGTAAAGGAGTTTTGCTATTTGGGGAGCAAAATAACTGATGATGGTCGAAGTAGAGAGGATATAAAATGTAGACTGACAATGGCAAGGAAAGCGTTTTTGCAGAAGAGAAATTTGTTAACATCGAGTATAGATTTAAGTGTCAGGAAGTCATTTCTGAAAGTATTTGTATGGAGTGTAGCCATGTATGGAAGTGAAACATGGACGGTAAATAGTTTGGACGAGAAGAGAATAGAAGCTTTCGAAATGTGGTGCTACAGAAGAATGCTGAAGATTGGATGGGTAGATCACATAACTAATGAGGAAGTGTTGAATAGGATTGGGGAGAAGAGAAGTTTGTGGCACAACTTGACCAGAAGAAGGGATCGGTTGGTAGGACATGTTCTGAGGCATCAAGGGATCACCAATTTAGTATTGGAGGGCAGCGTGGAGGGTAAAAATCGTAGAGGGAGACCAAGAGATGAATACACTAAGCAGGTTCAGAAGGATGTAGGCTGCAGTACGTACCGGGAGATGAAGCAGCTTGCACAGGATAGAGTAGCATGGAGAGCTGCATCAAACCAGTCTCAGGACTGAAGACCACAACAACAACAACAAAGATTCAATATCGCGCGCCCGGCACGACCATTGCACGCATGGCACCGGTAATAGTAATAATCATTTTCTATTATTCCCCACTGATAAACTGGGAAGTGTTCACGGCTCAGTGTGAGTACGTGAGCACTAAATGTGGTGGAAGTAGTGGCCTCTGTTTTGCCTTGCTGGTTTAGACAAAATATCAAAAATAACAGCCCCTACAGCAAGGAATAGTAAGCTGAAAATAATTAGCCACCGCTTTTAAAGTGTTAAGAATTCCGTCGGAAATTCCACCAGTACCACAGGAGATTTATTCTTGAGAACGTTCTACACGACAATTTGGGAGAAAGGTTAGGCAGTCATGACTGCGCTGAGCCTCCACCGTGCTCCCTGATTCGCGAGCCGACCGTCCAGAGGGCCCGGCAGCCTCTTCGGTAGCAGCCGAGCTTGCAAGTGCGCTTCTGCGCCTTCAGGTCTCCGCGTCTGCGGTCTGCGTTGCGGTTAAAGCCACGGGCTCCGGTTTCCGAAAACCTGCCGCTACATGCGCGTCAACCAGGAGCAGCTGTGCAGCTGAAGGACAACAGGCATCACCTGGTCATCTCCTTTCAGCTTGGCCAGAGTTAACTGTGTCCGAGTCCCATGTACGAGGATCAGTGATCATGGTACACTACAATAATTCATATGTCAGGGAGAAGATTCCAGGCCAAATCTCCTCTGATGTGCAAGATATATGAGTACGTGAAACACTCTCACACTTCAAGAAAAATATAATAGTCACAATTTCGAAAAATACAGGTGTTAATATTGCAGTTTTCGTAATACTGACACGAATTATGTACAGAACGGTAATAAGAAATGTAGAAGCCCTTCTGGAGGAAAGTCCGCAGCTCGTGGTCGTGCGGTTGCGTTCTTCCTTCCCGCGCCCGGGTTCCCGGGTTCGATTCCCGGCGGGGTCAGGGATTTTTCTGTGCCTCGTGATGACTGGGTGTTGTGTGCTGTCCTTAACTTAGTTAGGTTTAAGTAGTTCTAAGTTCTAGGGGACTGATGACCATAGGTGTTAAGTCCCATAGTGCTCAGACCCTTTTTTTTCTGGAGGAAGACAGTTTGGTTTCCGTACAAACGTAGGTACACGCAGGGCAATACTCACGCTACGACTAATCTTAAAAAACAGACTGACAAAAGGTAAACCCATATTTAAAGAATTTTTAGATGTACGGTGGATCGGAAAATAGTGTAAACACTTTTTGGAACTCAACATATCTTTGACTAAAGATATATTTTGGACTAAAGATATATTTTGGACTAAAGATATATTTTGGAGTGAGTACATTAAGTTGTAACTTCATCTGGCGTATGCTCAAAATGACTACCTTCCACCACAATGCATCGTCGACGCGATTTAGATCACAATGACAGACTAACTTTATTGTTTCTACTGGAAAATTATCTCAGACTTTCTCAGTTTGCTCTCTTAGACCATCCAGCGTTTGTGGTTTTGCGGCGCACATTGTGTCCTTGACAGTATCCCAAATGTAGAAGACTAAAGGGTTTAAATCCAGTGATCGAGCTGGATAACTCGTAACACTTCGTCCTACCTACCTCAAAGGCAATGTGCGACTGGAGGCACCACGTGCAAAATTTCTATGTAAGAGCCACCTGTGGCAGTCTCCTTAAAGAAGAGACGTCAGATTGATTAACATGCAGTTGCGTGTGGATTTTCATGAGAAAAGTACAGGCAATTATGGCGCTAATTGTTTGGCGAAGTTTAAATGTTGTAAGTAGGCTGTTTAGGTTTTTATGTTGGTAGCGCCACGTAGCGCCCTGTATGAAAATCACTGGCTGTGCTGTGTGCAATCTGTGGCTGGGCTGCATTTTTGGAACATTGTTATTGTAGTATTGGGAACTTGGCTGTTGACAGCGCGTAGCGTTGCGCAGTTGGAGGTGAGCCGCCAGCAGTGGTGGATGTGGGGAGAGAGATGGCGGAGTTTTGAGAGCGGATAATCTGGACGTGTGTCCATCAGAGACAGTAAATTTGTAAGACTGGATGTCTAGAACTGATATATATATGATGACTTTGGAACATTATTAAGGTAAATACATTGTTTGTTCTCTATCAAAATCTTTCATTTGCTAACTATATCTATCAGTAGTTAGTACCTTCAGTAGTTAGAATCTTTTATTTAGCTGGCAGTTGTGGTGCTCGCTGTATTGCAGTAGTTTGAGTAACGAAGATTTTTGTGAGGTAAGTGATTGATGAAAGGTATAGATTATTGTTAGTCGGAGCCATTCTTTTGTAGGGATTTTTGAAAGTCAGTTTGCGTTGCGCTAAAAATATGTTTGTCAGTTTAAGCAGTCATTTATAATTTTTCTAAGGGGACTTTTCAATGTCTCTTCTTCCGACCAAAGAGTTACTACGACTTTGAACTGTTCATCATCTTCAGACATGTTTAAGCCACTAGCAAAATTCAGTTCACCTGTCGCGATCAACCACGTTCAGAGCATGAAGCAATGTCAAAATGAAAGGCTTCCATTTTTGAGTCAGAAAAATTCTGTGTTACCGACTCCAGTGCCATGAAAGCAGGCCCTTATATATTTTTGGGGGACTGTGTGTACACCGGAATCTTTGCACCAAAATTTATGTTTCCTGTTGGACGTCTCTTTCTTCCGCTACGCTCTATTTTCACACCATCCTCCATGCCATCGACTTTAAATATATTGAAACTTCTACGTTTATTTCTGAAACTATAGATTGCTACTGTACCTTCTAGAACTGCTGGGTGAAACTGATTGGAACTTCTTAGTCTTTATCACGAGATGAAATTGCTGAGTGCAACTGAACGTACAGTCTCACTGCAATTCTTTTTATCATGTCACTTACGTATAGAATGTTCCCTGCCAAATACAACTCAAACTTCTCCTATTCGTTGATGACAATGCAATGTAACTGCAAATAACTGACACAAAAGAATAGCCCTGAATTAGAAGAAATCCTAATAATATTCTACACTTTTTCCATGACTTACCTCACAGACAATCTTCATTACTCGAACTACAGCGATAACAGCAAGCAGTAACTACAGCCAGTTAAATAAAAGATTCTGACTACCATAAGCTTTAACTACTAATAGGCATGTTGTTAGCTAAGGAAAGATTTGTTGCTGGGCTAACAATGTATTTAGCAGATTTTCGGTGGGGAGGCTTGCGTGCCTCAGCGATACAGATGGCTGTACCGTTGTTGCAACCACAATGGAGGGGTATCTATTGAGAGGCCAGACAAACGCGTGGTTCCTGAAGAGGGGCAGCAGCCTTTTCAGTAGTTGCAGGGGCAGCAGTCTGGATGATTGACTGATCTGGCCTTGTAACACTAACCAAAACGGTCTTGTTGTGCTGGTACTGCGAACGGCTGAAAGCAAGGGGAAACTACAGCCGTAATTTTCCCGAGGGCATGCAGCTTTACTGTATGGAGAACTGCATCAAACCAGTCTGAGGACTGAAGACCACAACAACAACAACCCTAATCATGTGACATCTAGTTCCCAAAATTATAAAATCATCAATAATTTCACTATCCAAACATTAGCAGGTACATCAATCAACATTTTACAATACATTTCCAACAAACACTAAATCTCCATGACTGACACGAGTCCTGTCCGTCCTCTCGCTCACACACTGCCAACCTCCATCACTGCTAACTGCGAGTCCGTCCAACCACAGGGTCTCTTAGCGAGGGCGCAGAGCGCTTCAGTGATATTGATGCAGTCTATAGCGCTACCAACATACAAACATATAAACATGCATCTTACAATATCTGGGATAGTTGAAATCGGTGTTCCAAATCCAACTCTCCAACATCTTGTAGTCTCACATTCTCTGTTTTTCGGTAACACTTTAGTACCCATTTCTGTTCTTCAAACAATTACGCCATGTTTGTTCCAATCTTGTAAATAAATGGTAGCCTTGCCAATGCTTTCACCACCTTCCTCACCCACAAAATAATTACTTCTACCTGCTTTAATTAAAGAGGGTACTCGGTTTCAGAGAGTCTACACTTCATTTTGTGACACTCTGTCTAGAAATATTTCGACTCAATGAAATTTTGATGGTAGCAGGGAAAAACCACACAGAATGAAAAGGCATTTGCAACGTTTATGGAAATCAGACATAAATAGAAGTAGCAGTTGAGGAGAATGTGAGACAGGTTTTAGCCTATACCTGACACTGTTCATCCGTGTACTGATCAGGCGAGGAGAAATTTGAATACCAACTGAAGTTTAGGCAGAAAAAATAAAAACTTCAGGATTTGTTGATAATATTCTAATTCTGTATGAGACGGCAAAGGACCAATTAGAGCAGTTAATGGAATCGATAGTGCACTGAAAACAGATTGTAAGATGACTATCAACAAAAGTGAATCAAGGGTAACTGAATGTAGTTCAATTAAATCAGACGATACTTAGGGTATTAGTGGATGAGTTTCATATTTTGACAGCAAAATAAGTGGTGATGGCGGAAGTAGATAGGATATAAACGACAAAATGTTGTAACGTTGATGCTTTAATTTGCTATGAAAGCGGTGCTGATAGACAATAAAAGCGGGTTAAAAGCTGTGAGCTACCTGAGGAAGTTAACCTTGCATTACTGTGCAACTGTTTCACCAGGTATCCAGTCTATCTTACCAAATTTCCAACCAGACTAACATTAATTATAATCTTTTAATAGTCATACAACAATCGGTGATATATATATATATATATTTAAAAAAGAGAATTTAAATAAAAAGAAATAAATCAGTTTATATTTGGAAATTTATTTTAACATTGAACATTGAAATTTCAGCATATTAAACTTGAGTCGTAACTAAGCTGGTGCCTTATTTAGGATTGTGAAAATGTGAGATTGTAATCTTATGGAACACATCAAATATGGAGCCAACATTGGGAGACTGCATACAACGCTGCATTCATAAAATAACACACGAAGAACGTTGAAACATATGCAAGAGGAAATTAACCACAACCAACCGATTCAATTTTCACCCAAAGAAGTTACGTTGGTAGCTCAGTCCTGTCCCTCATGTAATTACCACACACTGGTATACTAAATACATACTAACTCTCTGTGAAATCGTCCCAAAAAGAATAGCTGAGGGCTACTTTGATGATTACACCACATGCCTCACGTGGTCAACTTGGTTTACACAAAGCGTGTAACTCCACAATAATTTTGATAATTAAAATAAATTAGATCGAAAAGCAATTTACAAAAGAAAAAACCTCGAACTGGTTACTATCGTCTTACTATTAACCTGATGGGTCAAACAATTGTATAAGCATGTGGTACTGGTCTCACAAAGTACACCCCACGTGGGTTGATCATAAAGAAAAGTTGCTATATAGAAAAATATTGTCAAGACGAGACGTTATAATCTCACGCACATTTGCATTGAAGATTGATGATGCTAGTTAGAGTTACTGGTCAACACGTGGTTCCACTTTACTCACAAAGTAGTGACAAAACAACTACTGGAATATATTCTGAACTTCACACTCGAATTACACTGCATTGCAATTTAAGATAACATTAGATATTTTAGAGCTAAACCTGAAAGAAAGGTGATTAAATTTTCAGTTAGGCTGAACTTAAGATATCCATTGTCCTACGGACTCAGCAGACACGCGCTTAGCCGGAGATCTTACCACTTCAGACGCTCGCCACGGACAGACTGACCTGGTCCCTTCCTGAGGGTGGCTCACAAATACAAACGGAAGTGGCCAGTGGGGCAGCTTTCTATACCAACATGACAAGGGATGGAAAGGACCATACTAAGGATAGAAACCTCTTTGCTTCTAGAAAGTGTAGCTACCTGTTCCGACGTTGGTCCTACTGTTCTCTAGCAGACAGGCTTGTCTGCTACCCTCAAGCATGCAACTAGAAATACATTTGCTCATTCATCCTCTCACACAGAAGGGAGGGGGGATGACATTATCTTATCATATACAGTATATAAAAGAAAGCGGATGTAGGTTCTGCATGAGACTGTGTGACATGGATTACATATAAATTGTGTTTTAAAGTGTAGTAGTGTGATAGATCGTTCTTGTTTAGGTGTAAAAGTAACACGTTCCGATACTCAGTCTCCTCCCAGATAGTCAGAAACGCCACAGTAAATTGAGAAGAGGAATTTATTCCGTAAATGACAACAGATTTAAGAAATTAACATGAAAGAATCCAACAGAGACCTTTCATAACCCCAACACTCAGGGAAAAGACTGTGCAGGGAATTTTCTGGGCATGCTAGGACATTCCCAAGCAGGCTTCTCACACCCTACTTAAAATGTAAAGAAAAGGCAAAAGGTCACCAGCTACTTGCTAAAAAACAATAATTTCAACAAATCTTTCAAATATTCCAATTTCAAACTGAAAGAGAACACAATCTGTGACACCTATTTAAAAGATCGTGTAGACCTAATTCGGTCAGCCAGTAAAAACAATGGTCCCTGTGTCATTAATAGGAAAAAAAATTCTGGTTGTTACCCTTATGGAGTTCACCAGTATTTTCTCATTGCAAGAGCCAACTGATCTCAGGAAAATTTATGACTGTTTATTAACAAGTAAAATTTATGAAAATAGCAAAGGTGGCACAGCAATTAAAAAAGAACATGAAAATAACATCAGTATTATAAAGCAGAACATTACAATGCACAATCCACAAAAGCAAAATAATGATAGGAGAAAAAAAACATGTTTTACAAAGTGGTTATCACAAAAAAATTCTATATCTTATAATATATCTAATAATTTGTAGAATTAAATTAACTTTGTGACACTACAATTAATTATGTGATTGATAGCCTTACGGCGTTCCTCACTATAAATATGCCCCATGCAAAGGCTAATCGATCACAGTCCAATGAGAATGAATAGCTATCTGACTGATAAACGAAGCAATGCCACAGGAATGAATTTACGAATCAAAAATTCACAAATCTAATACATCACACAAAAACAAACATTGATAAATAAAACAGCTCCAAAAGTTCAATAGTCAACGTCTAAAAAAAACAATAAATAAAATACCTGCAAAATACAAGAGTCAAAGACTAAAAAAAAAAACAATAAATAGAACACCTGCAAAATACAAGAGTCAGTCTAATAAACACCAATAAATCGAACCCCTGCAAAACACACGAGTCAAAGTTTCTCTGACAGAAACACACGTATAAGCATTGAACTAAGGACCATATAATTACTGTTCACTGACACACTCAGTAGTTCCACTGTTCCGAGGCGCAATATAAGGGGAGGGGGGGGGGGTTCGTCGCCACAGTTGTCAGTAGGGATTTTTGTCCATCTGTTGCGTGCAATCCCACCGTCTCTGCCCTCTCATGAAGTTTCTCTTGGTGGCCCGTGTCACGTACATCTCGATTTGGTTCCATGTTTGTGTTGTCAAATTCGTGCGGTATTCTCGTTTGACACGCCAGGTTGATATTCCTGGGCAAGGATGACACTTAGTGGCTCTTCTTTGTGTCACCCTTAGCGACCAGAGAACATCGAACCATGATTTACTGTCGCTTGACAGTGGGCATCCGTCAGGAAATGTTGATAGGCGTCGTTGAAGTCTGCTAATTTCTCTGGACAGTACGTGTAAAAAGGGTCCACGCCCCTTTCTCCCCTGTCTTCTGTCATTTCACCGCGGCCGTCTCGCCACGGTCACGTGCGTTTGGTGCGTTGCCAGCAAATGGATTTCTGCACGGTGGACTGCTCGGTCATCTCAGGTCATCCCCTCCACGAAGGGTTGCACTGGTGTGGCCGGCCATTAGCTCCGGGTGCAAGGGAAAGTGTTTGCCACGTACCCTTCTTTTGTTGTCGGCCACGCTCCCGAAGTAGCCCAGTTGGCAGTGTGTCCTGCTGGGAAACACGCCAGTTTACAACAAGTCCTCCTCCTCGCTGCTCCCGCTGTCTAATAAGAGTTGAGCCAGTTCGCTTTCACGTTCTCAACTGCATTCACAGAAATTGTTCGTCATAGTTATGTGATTACAAAATGTCATACATAATACCACTTAGTATTGTCTTTCACAATTTTTAAGAACAAAAGTGAGACTTAATTTTTTTTAATAAAAAAAGTTAGATGAATTGACAATCTAAAATTAAATGTTAAATGACTTGACAATATAAAAAAATAAAAGTGAAATGACTTGACAATATAAAAATAAAAATTAAATGAACTGACAATATAATATCTAAATCCACATCACTTATGTGGTTCACTGCCGTTTTAATAAATCAAATGCTACTTATTAACTCACTAAAATGAATAGGATTATGCCTTGTGCACGTATAGGTCAGGGCAGCATAGGGTTCACATGTTATTTACACACACACACATGCACACCTGTTGTCTATTCTACAAACCAACTACCCATAAAGATGCATTACTCAAAACTCTACTTCAATCCACTGCAAGTTAATCCAACAAGCTACTTCAATGCTACTCCAACACAGTGTTTATACCACTACAACATTGTTCTAATTCGTCCTCTTCCTGACGCTCGCGGCATATGTCTTGTCACATGATAAATATGGAGAAACTTTCCTTAAACATACATAGTAAAAAGAACAATGGTTATTTACACGCAAAAACATTTATACCAGTTGACACACCTGATAAGAGACTCGCAATTATACATCCACCATACTCATATGTTTATACATAAAACAGTAAGACAATTTCATCTAAAATTACGTTATCACAAGAATTAATCACGCAGATGACTCTGAGAACGGTAAAAATATCTGCATCATACATGTTATACTACATTTTCTTACCCATTTTGCTGCGATTTCGTCCCTTCTTTAAGTTACCTTTCGCTTCCAAATCAGTTATTTAGCCTGTGCTGGTTATTCTGGATTCATTTCTCATGAATGGCAAAATTGTGGTCTCCTCTATTCTGTAAAACAGTTTCATCTTAACATATTGAACTTACAACAGACACAAGAGATCCGAATCCTCCTGCAGTTTAAATGACAAATGTTTTGCTTCATCCTTATTACCTTAAACCAAACTTTCCTTCGGTCCCATAATCAAAGTTATTTAATCTTCCTCTACCTTCAAGAGGGAAACTTCCTCAGTACAAATCATATAGGCTGCAGTGCATCCCGCACCAGCGAAAACAGTAAGCTGTAATGCTCACAGCATCAGCAAAACACATAAACGTCACTTTTCTAGGACAAGTATTAACGCAGAATAATTTTTCAGGCTCTGGCTCAACATCAATCAAGACTACAAAAAGGATCCATATTTCTGTTCCATTCTCCATTTGCTGGAAAACTGCTAGTCGTTTGACTACCACAATAATATTTCAGGGCCACGTAAATTACACAAGCCACAATTCTTCTTTCACCTTGAAGGGAATCAATATACTGACGAAATCCACAGACAGCACTTTACGTACTCAGCTATAAAGAACAAAAAAACATATATCATCAATATTACAAATCATCGCATATTGGGAAGCCAATGGTTAAACAATCGTATTATCGCATCCTGTTTTCAAAATTACAAACTTACTCATTCGTTTCTCAGAGTTCTCCTGTCTTAAAATATTTATACAACACGCATTCTATAGTAAGAGATCCTCATTTATACTGACAGATATAGAATAGTAATAGATAGATAGTAGCATTGAAAGCAGAAAATTGGAAACAAGGCTACTAACAGCTGGGGACCTGCGTTTGCCAGTCCCATAATACCCACAGATCGGATATTCCCCTGAGTTTAGCATTAATTCAACACAGATCTTGCTTCTCTCAGGAGCGACTCTTTTCAATTTACACAAAAAAACATAAACAGCATTTCACTCGTTCACAAAGAAACCTTTTATCTTCACATTTGGACCAACCTAAATCCTAATTGCACAAGGAAAGAAAAAAAATTTAAAAACATCACTTCAATCAATCACATACAAACATCTTTATCATTATTTTTACCAGCATATTATTCAAAATGCATATGTCACAAATTTAAACTAATCAATTCTTTCTCCTCACCGTCCTCTCTACTTCTCACTGTCCTTTCTACTCAATTGCCATGTTGCTCATTTGTTCCGATTGGGCGGCTTCTGCGCTGATCGTTTGTCATTGCTGGTTTTGTTCATTTCCATTTGCTGGATTATGTCTAGGTTTAGCCGGCCGAATTTCAACATCATGAGGTGCTCCGCCTACAGTCCTATTCCCACCGTATTCATCGTAGTATCGATTCTGGTTGCCGTACCTGTAGCGTTCACTACCTTGTCCAAGTCCTCGATCATTTCCGTTGTTCCACCTGTGTTCGCGACTGTTACCCCACTTTCTATACGGTCGGTCCCGATTATTGTTCCGTTCGCGTCGCGACGACCAGTCACGTCGTTGATTAGTACTACGGCCACGACTGCGATCGCGCTGCTGTGCCCCGTAATAACTTTGTGACTGATTAGGCGGGCATTCTGTTGTATTATATTCCAACTCTTGGAGAAGTGTCTTAAACGTTTCCACGTCCTCTTTGCATCGTCCCGCAAGAATGACGTGGCGCAAGTGCATCGGCAATTTGGTGATGCATATCCTGATTAGTTCCGCAGGCCCATATGGGTCGTATAGAAATTGATTTGCCTGCAGCATGTGGTCGAATAGGCGTGCTGGGCTGCCGAAACCAGACTGGTTCAAATTTGGCAGCATAATTATGCCATGCTTGACCCTAATTTGTGCCGCTTCCGACCAATAGGCGTACAGAAAGGCTTGTCGAAACTCCCGAGTGGAGTTACAGTGACGCGCTGCCGACCTCATGCAAATCGCCGGTTCACCTTCCAAATAGCCACACATGTATTCTATCTTATGTGAACTTGCCCAGTCGGGGGGAAGACAGAACTCAAATTGCTCGAGCCATGTTCGTGGATGTATTCCTTTTTGCGAATTTCGGAATATCTCAAACTTTCTCATTGTAAGGAAATGTTTGAAATCAAATCCCTGCATTTCCTCCCGGCGAGGCCCTTGTATGTTTCTATTTTTCTCATGTCTGCCCCTCAAAATACATTCTTCCCTGTCGTCAAAATCTCCCTCGTGGCCGGAGTCCCTCTCTGCACTGTTCGTACAGCTATTTTTAGAACTATTGGCGAGTTCGGACTCACACCCCACGCGGCTTTCCAGATGCGCCATGTGTTCTTGTAATTCGCTTGTTACAGCCTTGTGTCGCCTGTTCACTTCGAACTGTCCCTTCTGAAATCTAAGAAGCGAACGCACTTCTTCGGTCTCTGCGACCGCTACCGGTGTAGTATAGTTATCGCTCTCCATCACCTTCATCGTGCCTACGATGTCCGCTAATGCCGCAATCTTATCATGTATTTGTCTGTTGTCCTCCGCCCCAGTCTGCTTCAATTGTTCTACTTGCTGTTCGAGTGCGTGAATCGCTTGACTGTTGCCCGCTACTGTGTTGCTAATGGACGCGGGACAATGCGTTTCCGCCTCCTGGACCCTGGAAAGTACCTGCTGGTGTTTTCTTTGGCATTCTTCCCTCAGCGCTTGGAAATTCCGAAGTAGCTGTTCTTCGCTCTCTTTCGATTCAGCATCGCGACTCCGCTTGCCCTGCTCTAAGGCCTGCAGACGATCATCGATTTGTTCAAATGTACGGCCTAATTCTTTCATAATATCACTTTTTATTTCACTTGCCAGATTGTTTATTCTTTTTGAGATATCATCGGACACTCTCTGCATCGACTTGTCGACTTTATTTGCCTGCTGGATTAGTTTTTCGTCTATTAGTTCGCCTAGCTCGCGGATCAATTTTCGGATGATTCTTTTTGTTCTCGCAACGATTTTTCTGATTTCTGCGTCATTTGTTCGCCTAGCTCTCGGATCGATTTTTCAGATTTCTGTGTCATTTGTTCACCGAGCCCCTGGGATCGATTTTTCAGATTTCTCTGCGTTTTCTTTATTTTGTTGCAATAAGACTTTCATACAACACAACGCCGCTCAACAACGCCGTGAATCTTTTGAAAGTCTGCTCAGAAACAACGCTGTAGGGAAACAAGAATTAAGATTATACAACGCTCGCAATCTAACGTTTCAGAGATTCCAGAGTCTAGCGGAATCACAGAACAGGGTCGCCATGTGTAACGTCGTTGCTTTAATTTGCTATGAAAGCGGTGCTGATACACAATAAAAGCGGGTTAAAAGCTGTGAGCTACCTGAGGAAGTTAACCTTGCATTACTGCGCAACTGTTTCACCAGGTATCCAGTCTAGCTTACCAAATTCCCAACCAGACTAACTTTAATTATAATCTTTTAATAGTTATATGACAATCGATGATTTTATATATATATATATATATATATATATATATATATATATATATATATATACAAAAGAGAATTTAAATAAAAAGAAATAAATCAGTTTATATTTGGGAATTTATTTTAACATTGATCATTGAAATTTCAGCATATTAAACTTGAGTCATAACTAAGCTGGTGCCTTATTTAGGATTGTGAAAATGTGAGATTGTAATCTTATGGAACACATCAAATATGGAGCCAAGATTGGGAGACTGCATACAACACTGCATTCATAAAATAACACACAAAGAACGTTGAAATATATGCAAGAGGAAATTAACCACAACCAACCGATTCAATTTTCACCCAAAGAGGTTACGTTGGTAGCACAATCCTGTCCGTCATGTAATTACCACACACTGGTATACTAAATTCATACTAACTCTCTTCCCGAAAAGAATAGCTGAGGCCTACTTTGATGATTACACCACATGCCTCACGTGGTCAACTTGGTTTACACAAAGCGTGTAACTCCACAATAATTTTGATAATTAAAATAAATTAGATCGAAAAGCAATTTACAAAAGAAAAAACCTCGAACTGGTTACTATCGTCTTACTATTAACCTGATGGGTCAAACAATTGTATAAGCACGTGATACTGGTCTCATATAGTACACCCCACATGGGTTGATCATAAAGAAAAGTTGCTATATTGAAAAATATTGTCAAGACGAGACGTTATAATCTCACACACATTCGCATTGAAGATTGATGATGCTAGTTAGAGTTACTGATCAACACGTGGTTCCACTTTACTCACAAAGTAGTGACAAAGCAACTACCGGAATATATTCTGAACTTCACACTCGAATTACACTGCGTTGCAATTTAAGATAACATTAGATATTTTAGAGCTAAACCTGAAAGAAAGGTGATTACATTTTCAGTTAGGCTGAACTTAAGAAATCCATTGTCCTATGGACTTAGCAGACACGCGCTTAGCCGGAGATCTTACCATTTCAGTCGCTCGCCATGGACAGACTGACCTGGTCCCTTCCTGAGGGTGGCTCACAAATACAAACGGAAGTGGCCAGAGGGGCAGCTTCCTATACCAACATGACAAGGGATGGGCAGGACCATACCAAGGATAGAAACCTCTTTGCTTTTAGAAAGCGTAGCTACCTGTTCCAACGTTGGTCCTACTGTTCTCTAGCAGACAGGTTTTTCTGCTACCCTCAAGCATGCAACTAGAAATACATTTGCTCATTCATCCTCTCACACACAAGGGAAGGGGGATGACAGTATCTTATCATATACAGTATATAAAAGAAAGCGGATGTAGGTTCCGTATGAGACTGTGTGACATGAATTACATGTAAACTGTGTTTTAAAGTGTAGTAGTGTGACAGACCGTTCTTGTTTATGTGTAAAAGTAACACGTTCACTACTCAGTCTCCTCCCAGATAGTCAGAAACGCCACAGTAAATTTAGAAGAGGAATTTATGCCGTAAATGACAAAAGATTTAAGAAATTAGCATGAAAGGAATCCAAAAGAGGCCTTTCGATGTCAACAGCAAGAAAATGTTTCCATAAATGTATGGAGTGTCGCCTTGTACGAAAGTGAAACATGGAAGATTTCGAATAAAAAGCGACTAGATGCATTGAAATGTGGTGCTATAGAATAGTGCTGAAGGTAAGGTAGGTACATCTACATCTACATCGATACCTCGCGCTCCACCTTACGGCACGTGGCGTACCTACTAGTCATTTCCTTTCCTGTTCTACTTGCAGACAGAACGAGGGAGAAACGACTGTCTGTACGCCTTCGTATGAACCCTAATTTCTTCTATCTTCTCTTCGTTGTCCTTAAGCACAATGTACGCTGGAGGCAACACAATCGTTCCGCAGTCAGCTTCAAACGTCGGTTCTCTCAATGTTCTCAATAGTTTTCCACGAAATGAACGTCGCCTACCCTCCATGGTTTCCCATTTATGTTCCCGAAGCAACTCCGTAACACTTATGTGTTGTTCTAACCTGCAGTATCAAAATCTAGCAGCTGTGACGTCTTCCTTCAATCCGACCTGGTACCGATCCCAAACGCTCGAACAGTACTCTAAAATATGTTGCACCAGCCGCCTGTATGCGGTCTCCTTTAGAGATAAACCACACTTTCGTGGAATTTTCCCAAAAAACCAACGTCCACCATTCGCCTTTTCTACCAGAATCTTGACATGAATATTCCATTTCATATCGCTTTGCAACGTTATGCCCAGATATTTAAACGACGTGAGTGTTACAAGCAGTGTAGTAGTGACTAATTCTGTATCCGAACATTGCGGTTTTTTTCTTAGTCATCCGCATTAGCTTACATTTTTCTATATTTAGAGGTAGCTGCCATTCATCACGCCACTAGAAATTTTGGTCTGTCATCTTGTAATCTCCTTCAGTGACTCAACGACGACACTTTACTGTGCGTCACAGCATCATCAGCAAACAACCGCAGACTGACACCCACCCTGCCCATCAACTCATTTATATATATAAAGCGAATATTAGCGCTCCTGTCACACTTCCCTGGGGCACTCCTAACGATAACATTGTCTCTGATGAACACTCTCCGTCGAGGACAACATACTGGTTCATACTGGTTCTATAACTAAAGAAGTCTTCAGACCACTCACATATCTTCCATATGCTCATACCTTCATTAACAGCCTGCTGTGGAGCACCTTGTCAAACGCTTTACGGAAATTAGAAATATGGAATGTGGCTGTTGCCCTTCGTCCATGGTTCGCAGTATATCATGTGAGAAAAGGGCACGAGAGATACTTTCTAAAGCAATGCTGTTTCGTGGACGTAAACTTCTCCTCCTCAAGAAAATTTATTACGTTTGAAATGAAAATACACTCCTGGAAAAGGAAAAAAGAACACATTGACACCGGTGTGTCAGACCCACCATACTTGCTCCGGACACTGCGAGAGGGCTGTACAAGCAATGATCACACGCACGGCACTGCGGACACACCAGGAACCGCGGTGTTGGCCGTCGAATGGCGCTAGCTGCGCAGCATTTGTGCACCGCCGCCGTCAGTGTCAGCCAGTTTGCCGTGGCATACGGAGCTCCATCGCAGTCTTTAACACTGGTAGCATGCCGCGACAGCGTGGACGTGAACCGTATGTGCAGTTGACGGACTTTGAGCGAGGGCGTATAGTGGGCATGCGGGAGGCCTGGTGGACGTACCGCCGAATTGCTCAACACGTGGGGCGTGAGGTCTCCACAGTACATCGATGTTGTCGCCAGTGGTCGGCGGAAGGTGCACGTGCCCGCCGACCTGGGACCGGACCGCAGCGACGCACGGATGCACGCCAAGACCGTAGGATCCTACGCAGTGCCGTAGGGGACCGCACCGCCACTTCCCAGCAAATTAGGGACACTGTTGCTCCTGGGGTATCGGCGAGGACCATTCGCAACCGTCTCCATGAAGCTGGGCTACGGTCCCGCACACCGTTAGGCCGTCTTCCGCTCACGCCCCAACGTCGTGCAGCCCGCCTCCAGTGGTGTCGCGACAGGCGTGAATGGAGGGGCGAATGGAGACGTGTCGTCTTCAGCGATGAGAGTCGCTTCTGCCTTGGTGCCAATGATGGTCGTATGCGTGTTTGGCGCCGTGCAGGTGAGCGCCACAATCAGGACTGCATACGACCGAGGCACACAGGGCCAACACCCGGCATCATGGTGTGGGGAGCGATCTCCTACACTGGCCGTACACCACTGGTGATCGTCGAGGGGACACTGAATAGTGCACGGTACGTCCAAACCGTCATGGAACCCATCGTTCTACCATTCCTAGACCGGCAAGGGAACTTGCTGTTCCAACAGGACAATGCACGTCCGCATGTATCCCGTGCCACCCAACGTGCTCTAGAAGGTGTAAGTCAACTACCCTGGCCAGCAAGATCTCCGGATCTGTCCCCCATTGAGCATGTTTGGGACTGGATGAAGCGTCGTCTCACGCGGTCTGCACGTCCAGCACGAACGCTGGTCCAACTGAGGCGCCAGGTGGAAATGGCATGGCAAGCCGTTTCACAGGACTACATCCAGCATCTCCTCGATCGTCTCCATGGGGGAATAGCAGCCAGCATTGCTGCGAAAGGTGGATATACACTGTACTAGTGCCGACATTGGGCTTGCTCTGTTGCCTGTGTCTATGTGCCTGTGGTTCTGTCAGTGTGATCATGTGATGTATCTGACCCCAGGAATGTGTCAATAAAGTTTCCCCTTCCTGGGACAATGAATTCACGGTGTTCTTATTTCAATTTCCAGGAGTGTATATTCGAGGATTCTGCATGTTAGAGACATTGGTCTGTAATTTTACATGTCCATTCTCTTGCCTTTCTTATACACCGGAGTCACCTGCGCTTTTTTCCAGTCGCTTGTAACTTTGCGTTTCCATCCGGACTTGATTGACTTCTCTTCAGTTCTTTCTCTACGGCAGGTATGCTTATTAACTAAGTCGTCCATGCAGGAGTCTGTTCGGTGGTCAGTCGACGATGTTTTTGTACGATTCTCCTGCGTGAATGGTTTCTTAAATGCGAAGTTTAAAACTTTCCTTCTGCTATCTCCAGTTGTCCCACCAAACAGGTCAACAAGTGACTGGATGGAGCTTTGGACAACTAGTGTAGAGGAACTGAACTAAACTGACTAAATTGGGGATTAAAATAATTTATGGCACAACTTGACTGAAAAGAAATAGTTTGATAGGACACATCCAGAGTCATCCTTTAGTAATCAGTTTGGTGATGGAAGGAAACGCGCTAGGGGGAGCGGTGTGGGCGGGGGGAGGGGCAAGATGGGTTGCAAGAAGAGGAAGTAAACAATGGTGTAGTGGGATACGAAGGCTTGACTACACTAATTAGGCTCAGATAGGTGTAGGATGCACTAGTTACACAGAGATGCACCAGTACAGGAACTCATAAGAATCTTTTGTACTTCAGTTTTGGAATATAATTTAGGATAAATCTACAGTTCTTCTAGTCGTAAATCTGGCTGCTATCATCCTTTGATTAGTGGAAAGTGAACACAAGGCTTAATTCGCGTTTCTCTTCATGTCGTATGTCGCGAGTTAGGGAGATTTGAGGAAAATTAACATTCAAAGTTGATAGTTTTAATAACACAGTACGGACAACATGTGACCTGTCAGTCTCTATAACTATATTTTATAATATGAGTATGATAGCTAGCGCCATTTGTAAGCGGTCATATTATTTTAAAGACTTACATTCGAGACAACCGTAGTTTATATTATAGAATTAAGATGGCGTTTCTACATTCTTGACCGTGTCAAGCCTTATAAAATAATATGGAAATGGCGGGGAACGAATGATACTCTCCTTTTTACAAATCCGTTGTGTGACTGCCGTCCCAAAATATAGAACAAACCTATGTCAAGAAACTTTTGCAAGAAGGTGATCTATGTTAGCATTTTTGAAAAAGGAACTGAATACATAAGACATACTGCTTTGTAGGGGAGATCGTCAGGGGTGGGATCGACTTTTTTATTTATAAATCTAGCTGCTATCACCCTTCGATTAGTGGAAAGTGAACGCAAGACTAAATTTGCGTTTTTGAAGTCACCTAACTTTTGGAGTAGGCTGGGGACCTATGTATCACCTCTTGCAGCCTAAAAGGAATACGTCGTTTTAAGTAATTCAGTATTCATATGAGTCGCCAACTGAAAGTCGGTCTTCAATAATTTCGTGCTGTAAGTTGCCGGACGTCGTGGCAACACCTCTGTCACCATATGACATGGATTTTTCCTTAATCATTCTAACCTCTTAATTTATTCGTCATCACAGAATATGCCGTGTCGTACGGAACTTCGTTAAAATTCTGAACTGAACCCTGGCGAAATTACTGGCCAAAAATTGTTGCTCATAAACGCAATGGCCTGTGTACGAACACACAGTGCCGAACGTTTCTTTAACCATTTAAACTTCATAACTATATTCAGTATTTCTGACAGTCGTAACGGAAAGGCTTTTGTGAAATACGCTGTACCAATTACTAATCATACACGGAGAACGGACTATGGGATGGAATTAGACTGACTGGATATCATATCTGATAGAGATGGCTATTCATTTCAGTCAGATTCTACTATCACATATGATACAGCGAACACATCGGAGATAAGTACCGATTTTACATGTTCCCTTAACACTATTACGAAAAACATTATACACTTTATTAATCTGATCACTAGCAAAGCTCTTGTGGAGTACAGTTAGGATATAATGCTAGGAAATTGTCGAATCATGATTATTCTCAACGGAGCTGATCAATCATTCGCACAAGGGGTGAATCGGTGAAATTAAAGCGTGCTATGGCGTTAATAGGAGAGCCTGCTAGCTACAGGGGCTAGTTCACCCAGTAACTGCAGCACGATGTGATTAGGAAAGGTGATTATGGATAAACAACAGGATAAGAGCCATCGCGTAAAACTGCAATAATTCGGATGACATGAAATTGTCGCCAACAGTATAGGAGTTCAAAAAATGGTTCAAATGGCTCTGAGCACTATGGGACTTAACAGCTGAGGTCATCAGTCCCCTAGAACTTAGAACTACTTAAACCTAACTAACCTAAGGACATCACACACATCCATGCCCGAGGCAGGATTCGAACCTGCGACCTTAGCGGTCACGCGGTTCCAGACTGAAGCGCGTAGAACCACTCGGCCACTCCGGCCGGCTATAGGAGTTCGTTTGAATCAGTATATTAAGATCCTTCTAATGTTTAGAATCCCTAGCCACAAATGACCGATTAGCAAAGACCTGCTGGTTAGTATTATGCGTACAACTGGACTGCCTCACCAGCAGTGTCTTAAAAAAAAGGCATCTCCCAGATGACTGTCATTGCAGACCATAGAGAGAAAGGACTGGAAGGACTCCGTTATATGGACCTAGCCAATAGGACGGACCAATAGAGCGGCAAAATCACTGAGTCAGCTATGTCCCTGGTCATCTATGGAATGGACACACGGAGGTACATCTAGAAACATTCACCCCGCCGTACAGAAATTATTCAGGGTTTTGCAACGGAAAGGAAGAGGCTGCTGATTTTGAAAGAAATAAAACTGTAGCTCTTCATCACATTCTTTTCCCAAGCGCATAAAAATTCTCGACAAGAGAGCCTAAACAACCATTCTTAAGACATAAAGAAGGCATGAAAAAGGAAAAATAACAAGAAGGGGGCTGAAAGTCATATCCTTCTCAAACCATTCAGCCTGATTGGCCCTCGTTTTCGAATAATTGACGGAAAAGTATTTTTTTATTACATAAGCAATGTATCTGACTTTCCGAAACGGTGCTGTGACACAACAGTTATTTGGTCGGTATTGTGAAGATTCTCGGTTCGAGTTACATCAGGTGCTATTTATGTTGTTAATCTTCATTGAAATGATTGTGATCGTTATTTTTATTCTGTGAATTGGTTTAAACTTCTATTATTTCTAAGCCTTTGCTACGTCATTTTAATCGTTGTGTTATTTTTTTACTAATTGCTTTCATTTTCTCTTCCTTTTATTCTTTTGTCATTTGGGGTTTTCACCCATGTGATTTGAACTATTTTTATATATACTTCGATTCGTCTCTTTCTTTTTGACATTTTGCATTTTCGTCCATCTTATTCCAATCGTTATTTCAGTGGAGTGAATTTCATTTTATTTGTAATTCCTGATTTTGTTTAGTGCTTCATCTCCATTGTTTCAGTCATAATGTAACGTTCTTATTATAATAGAAATATAACTTTACGATTACGTAGAATGAAGTCTTAACTGTGGAATGGATACAGATCTCGAATTGTGGTGTTGCGTGTGGTAAGTGCAAGTGGTGTGCTTTTTCTGTGTTATTGTTATCAAAACTTTACACGAATTGATTGGGCAATGCAACTCCCAGTACCAATAAAGAAATTCAGTCACTGCAAAATACATACAATCCCTTAGGCACTGAGTGGTCTGGCCCTGTTCAAAACTGATAACATTGGTCCCTGTGCAGATAACAAATAAATTAAATTGACTCACCCCTAAAGCAGCAACGGAATAACGTGATATATTCTGGTCTCTCATAAAAAGTATGAATGCTACCTGCAGGCAAAAGGCTCAGCAGTGTGCAATGCTGGCCATAATACTTGAAATGCACATGAAATTCTTTTGGCTGATAAACGAAAACATTTAAGAAAATTCAACTTCTTTAAAAAATATATGACATGTACTGGGAGGCGGTATTAATTATGGAGAATTACTAACACTTACCTTTTTCAGCAAAATTATATTTCAATTTAAGTTTGGCTTTTCAAAACACCTGATAACTGACGCTACATTACGCACAACTTATTCACAAACAATGAGATTTAAACAGCAAGTATTATCTAACTGTATTAATTCAACAGAAATGCAAATCATCAAATTACACATAGCTCTATGAACAAATCTTGAAAGCATTACAAAAATGAAATATATAACTAGACTTTTTATCAAAACCGTTTACGTACATTCTGGGGTGACTCAACAACTACAAATTATCAGTCAACTCTTCTATACTGACGCGTTGGAAAAACAGAAGTCATAATTATTTAAATCTTTACCTTATTTGCCTCAAGATTTCTGCTTCCATGTTCAACAATATTGAAATACCTACTGTAATCTAACCCTTGGAGGCTTCACACAGCACACCACAAAAACTGCCTACTCCATCGTCTTTCCCTCACAGCAGCTATCTACAAATCTGCGCCCAGAGCTCTCTTACTCCAGCAAAGTAGTACAGTATCTTTGGCTCTGTGGCTGCGCCCAGTCTGCGATCCGCATTATTGAGCGTATTAGATACATTCACCGTTTATAGCATACTACTTTCATTTTAATTAATAATATTCTTATCTTATTCTGGTTCCACATACACTATTGGCCATTAAAATTGCTACATCATGAAAAAATGCAGATGATAAACGGCTATTCATTGGACAAATATATTACACTAAGACTGAAATGTGATTACATTTTCACACAATGTGGGTGCATAGATCCTAAGAAATCAGTACCCAGAACAACCACCTCTGGCCGTAATAACGGCCTTGATACGCTTGGGCATTGCGTCAAACAGAGCTTGGGTGGCGTGTACAGGTACAGCTGCCCATGCCGCTGCAACACGATACCACAGTTCATCAAGAGTAGTGACTACTGTGACGCCATTTGCTCGGCCACCATTGACCAGACATTTTCAGTTGGTGAGAGATCTGGAGAATGTGCTGGCCAGGGCAGCAGTCGAATATTTTCTGTATCCAGAAAGCCCCGTACAAGACCTGCAACATACAGTCGTGCATTATCCTGCTGAAATGTAGGGTTTTGCAGGAATCGAATGAAGGGTCGAGCCACGGGTCGTAACACATCTGAAATGTAACGCGCACTGTTCAAAGTGCCGCCAATGCGAACAAGAGGTGACCGAGACGTGTAACCAATGGCACCCCATACCATCACGCCGGGTGATACGCCAGTATGGCGATGACGAATACACGCTTCCTATGTGCGTTCACCGCGATGTCGCCAAACACGGATGCGACCATCATGATGCTGTACACAGAACCTGGATTCATCCGAAAAAATGACGTTTTGCCATTCGTGAACCCAGGTTCGTCGTTGAGTACACCATCGCAGGCGCTCTTGTCAGATGCAGATGCAGCGTCAAGGGTAACCGCAGCCATGGTCTCCAAGCTGATAGTCCATGCTGCTCCAAACGTCGTCGAACTGTTCGTGCAGATGGTTGTTGTCTTGCACACGTCCCCATCTGTTGACTCAGGGATCGAGACGTGGCTGCACGATGCGTTACAGCCATGCGGATAAGATGCCTGTCATCTCGACTGCTAGTGATACGAGGCCGTTGGGATCCAGCACGGCGTTCCGTATTACCCTCCCGAACCCACCGATTCCATATGCTGCTAACAGTCATTTGATCTCGACCAATGCGAGCAGCAATGTCGCGATACGATAAACCGCAATCGCGATAGGCTACAATCCGACCTTTATGAAAGTCGATAACGTGATGGTACGCATTTCTCCTCCTTACACGAGGCATCACAACAACGTTTCACCAGGCAACGCCGGTCAACTGCTGTTTGTGTCTGAGAAATCGGTCGGAAACTTTCCTCATGCCAGCACGTTGCAGGTGTCACGACCGGCGCCAACCTTGTGTGAATGCCCTGAAAAGCTATTCATTTGCATATCACAGCATCTTCTTCCTGTCGGGTAAATTTCGCGCCTGTAGCCCGTCATCTTCGTGGTGTAGCAATTTTAATGGCCAATACTGTACAAGTGTGTCCCAGTATACTCCATTCGATTCATATTTTAAACTGCCTTTGGCAATCACGAATCAGTTTAACTTTGTCTATCGTTCGACGACATTCTCGGCTTTCTCCCTCGCGTTTATTCTGCGCCTGTACGGATCCATCGCTCAGCGGGAGTTGCTATGAAAAAAGGAGTTCAAAAATGGCTTTGAGCGCTAGGGGACTTAACATCTGAGGTCATCAGTTCCCTAGACTTAGACGTACTTAAACCTAACTAACCTAAGGACACCACACACATGCATGCCCGAGGCAGGATTCGAACCGCGACCGTAGCAGCAGCACGGTACCGGACTGAAGCGCATAGAACCACTCGGCCACAGCGGCCGGCGAAAAAAAGGAGTGGTTTTATGATACATGAGTAGGACATCCCTTACTGAATCGCTACACTAAGCGTTGTCTATTTACAATGAGTGATCCCTCATTTCTGAAAATCCTGGGTCAGTGAGTGTAGGGGAAACGACTTTTAAGCAGCGAGACCGATAAGGGATTGCATGGTAAGGAAAGATGACATTAATTTTCTGACTTTTTCTTCCGATATTGACATGAAAACTATGTTCATTGCATGTTAGCCTCCGTAATGGAGGGATGAATTAATGCACTTCTGAAGCACCGCCATCGAATTAAATTCGGTAGCTGCCCTCACCTAAGACCATCATGATTATTCTTAGAAAAGAGTAAATGGCAATGGTTTCTCGGAGTTAATGGTTCCTACCATTCGGTAAAGGAATATTTGAAACTCGAGAAAGGAAAAAAAGACCCGACAAGTTGTGCCTAACAGATTTCGATAAACCTGAAAAATTTAAGGGAGCTCGGATGTCCCACGAGCGTGCGATAACGCTTACACTCCAGGAGTAGATGATGGCTAGCATTTTTACATGTTGATCAGAAATCTTTTCTTTCTTTTCAGGTGATAAGTGGTCGAAGAATTGTTAAATTATACACAGAAGTCGCGAACGAAATGCGACAAACTCATTAGTGCAAATGACATCTCAATGCTCGAAGAAAATGTAACGGCAGAATGATAACGGGTGATTAGAGTTGTAAATTTTTTATTACTACGGATGAAATTGGATGCAGTTACGTACCATATAATCCGTCTGTGCACTTTCGCGGATCAGAAATAGCTGTCGCTCGAAAGAGACTTACCGTAACTCCATCCGAACAGGCCTTGGAAGGCCCAACGGTACCGGCCTGCCGCCGTGTCTTCCTCACAAGGAAACATCCCCATCGCACCCCCCTCAGATTTAGTTATAAGTTGGCACAGTGGATAGCGCCGTGGTCCCGTCGTTAGCCTCAACAGCTGTGGAACGAGAGGTCCTTGGTTCAAATCTGCCCTCCACTGAGAATTTTGCTTTCTTTATTTTCGCAAAGTTATGATCTGTCCGTTCGTTCATTGACGTCTCTGTTCACTGCAATAAGTTTAGTGTCTGTGTTTTGCGACCGCACCGCAAAACCGTGTGATTAGTTGACGAAAGGACGTGCCTCCAATGGGAACCGGAAACATTTGATCGCAATGTCATAGGTCAACCGATTCCTCCACAGGAAAACACGTCTGATATTTTGTATACGACACTGGTGACAGCATGTGCGTCACATGACAGGAATATGTTGTCGACCCACCTAACTAGTACACTTGGCGAATGGGTTAAAAGTTTCTTCTACCTTGCCCCATTTAGGTTTTCTTGTGGATGTAATAATCACTCCAAAAAAAAGTGATGAAAACGTAAGAGTTTTTCACATAAACTGAAAATAAAAAGTTAAAATTTTCGGTCAAGGGAAGATTTGAACTAACGACCTCTCGTTCAGTAGCTGTTTACGCTAACCACGGGACCACGGAGCTCCTCGCCTCACATTGCACTTAATACTGCCTATCTTAAGCATGGACGACCCAGTTTGTATATTTTGCTTATTTTTTCATAGTTCCACACAACTTCTTCCAGTTTTCTCGATTGATGTGTGTTCAGTTTTTCAAGGCCTATCCACTGTGCCAACTTATAACTAAATCTGAGGGGGGTACGATGGGGATGTTCCCTTGTCAGACCACAGGCGTCATTGGATGTTGTTATGGAGGGGCATGTGGTCAGCACACCGCTCTCCCGACCGTATGTCAGATTACAAGACCGGAGCCGCTACTTCTCAGTCAAGTAGCTCCTCAGTTTGGCCCACAAGGGCTGAGTGCACCCCGTTTACCAACAGCGGTCGGCAGACCTGATTGTCACCCATCCAAGTGACATCCCAGCCCGTCAGCGCTTAACTTCGCTGATCTGTCTGGAACCTATTTACCACTGCGGCAAGGCTGTTGGTGACGATAAGTTTACGTTCGTGTAAACCGCAATACGCTTCGATATTCCCCGGAGAACTGCTGTCACACGTGTTTCTATGTACTCAGAAAGTCGGCAATAAATTCAGACCGAGGATTGTCTAAGAAGTTGACATACCACGTTAAAAACACGAAAATATTCCTTTCAGAATCGAAGTCTAGAAAATTAAAGAATCGAAGAAGTGATTTTTCGTTAGTTGTACACTCATGGAATAGTCAGATCGACAGCACATTATACGATATATATATATCAGTGCTAAATCTTCGTCCACTGTCAATGTTGCTCCACTGAAATCCACTACACTGTGCCATTTTTTGCCGACAGGTAAAAAATATACTAAAAATTTCAGAATACACCTTAATTCCTTCAAAATGAACGTGAACTGCTAGATGTGAAGATTCACTCAAAATCCATTCAACTTCAAAAATGTTCAAATGTGTGTGAAATCTTACGGGACTTAACTGCTAAGGTCATCTGTCCCTAAGCTTACACACCACTTAACCTAAATTATCTTAAGGACAAACACACACACCCATGCCCGAGAGAGGACTCTAACCTCCGCCGGGACCAGCTGCACAGTCCATGACTGCAGCGCCCGAGACCGCTCGGCTATTCCCACGCGGCCTCCATTCAAGTGTTCAATGCATTTTGTATGAGACAGTGTTAAATAATATGAAACGGTATGCCGTTATGGACCAAAGTTTTGTAATGAGAAGATAATATTTCGTAACGGTAATGAAGTGCGTTCCCATCATAATTACGGAAAAACTTAATGTGGAAAAGCAGAATTTATATTTTTTCAAAGGAACAAGAATAATTTAAGTGTTTGTAAGAGAATCATCAAAAAATTTTTAACGAAAAATAATATTTTGCCGCCATTGCGCACTCAATATAAGTAGATTATTCTGCCTTTTCTGCGCGGGAAATTATCTTTGTTGTTTCATTTCACCACTCTAAGAGATGCGGATTTTTAGAAACAGATAGACGTGGCTGCAAATAAATTTTTCGGTGCCCCTACCGGAAATGAAGAAATCGAGCGTCGTAGTTAACCCCAAAACATATCTTGTGGGAGTATGTGAGAGAGATGTATCACTACTCTGTAGGAATCAGCATGGGTTTCGAAAAAGATGATCATGTGAAACCCAGCTCGCGCTATTCGTCCACGAGACTCAGAGGGCCATAGACACGGGTTCACAGGTAGATGCCGTGTTTCTTGACTTCCAGAAGGCGTTCGATACAGTTCCCCACAGTCGTTTAATGAACAAAGTAAGAGCATATGGACTATCAGACCAATTGTATGATTGGATTGAGGAGTTCCTAGATAACAGAAGGCAGCATGTCATTCTCAATGGAGAAAAGTCTTCCGAAGTAAGAGTGATTTCAGGTGTGCCGCAGGGGGTGTCATAGGACCGTTGCTATTCACAATATACATAAATGACCTTGTGGATGACATCGGAAGTTAACTGAGGCTTTTTGCAGATGATGCTGTGGTGTATCGAGAGGTTGTAACAATGAAAAATTGTACTGAAATGCAGGAGGATCTGCAGCGAATTGACGCATGGTGCAGGGAATGGCAATTGAATCTCAATGTAGACAAGTGTAATGTGCTGCGAATACACAGAAAGATAGATCCTTTATCATTTAGCTACAAAATAGCAGGTCAGCAACTGGAAGCAGTTAATACCATAAATTGTCTGGGAGTACGCATTAGGAGTGATTTAAAATGGAATGATCATATAATGTTGACCGTCGGTAAAGCAGATGCCAGACTGAGATTCATTGGAAGAATCCTAAAGAAGTGCAATCCGAAAACAAAGGAAGTAGGATACAGTACGCTTGTTCGCCCACTGCTTGAATACTGCTCAGCAGTGTGGGATCCGTACCAGATAGGGTTGATACAAGACATAGAGAAGATCCAACGGAGAGCACCGCGCTTCGTTACAGGATCATTTAGTAATCGCGAAAGCGTTACGGAGATGATAGATCAACTCCAGTGGAAGCCTCTGCAGGAGAGACGCTCAGTAGCTCGGTACGGGCTTTTGTCAAAGTTTCGAGAACATACCTTAACCGAAGAGTCAAGCAGTATATTGCTCCCTCCTACGTATATCTCGCGAAGAGACCATGAGGATAAAATCAGAGAGATTAGAGCCCACACAGAGGCATACCGACAATCCTTCTTTCCACGAACAATACGAGACTGGAATAGAAGGGAGAAGGTACTGAAGGTACCCTCCGCCACACACCGTCAGGTGGCTTGCGGAGTATGGATGTAGATGTAGATGTAGATGTAAAGGTGGCATTGATAATGCTCTCAGTATACGAGTCACAGTGCTGACAAGTATGGATGTCTCACATGCGAGACCAATTAAACGAGCGAACACAACGATGCTATCGCCTTGGACACTTCGGCTCCCGCCAACGACCGTACGGTAGTCACCTCAACCATTCGCTAGACATACTACACGAATGTGAGTACTAACTCGGCGTTCTTGTACTGCCAGGAAGCGAGGGAGCAGCACAATGGTACATTAGGAATATCCAATTAAGAAAAGATACGGTGGATGGCATGTAGCTTAGGAAGGGCAAGACTCCATGTTTATTCCAGTGTCCTCATTGCCAACGGCGGTATGGGGGCGGTCTCCCATCAGTCTCTCCTGCCATTCTTTACATTCGTTTTCCTTCCTCCAATAAGTTCTGATCGCCGGTATATCTACTCTGGTGTTTTTTTCTATTGCAGCGTATGTTTTCGTTATACAAGTTTTCGTCTCTGTAATTTCGATACTGAAACTAAATTTAAAGAAAGCCGCTAATTAGTGCTAACCAAATTGTAACCTCTACAAATTTGAGTATTATGCGATATTTCTGAAGGTAACAGCTGTCCGTATCTGAAGACTAATCTCAGGAATTGCTGTAGGGATTTTAATAGATCTTCCACTATTTAGAGTATTAGAAATGAGCAAGTGTCTCAGTCACACAAGTTCCGTTACAAGTGATAAATTTCACTGATTTAAACTAAACGCTGCAACAAATTAGAGCTACACAAAGTCACATGCATTACATTATTAGTCATGGTGGGAACACTGCGTTAACTCAACGTGACTGTCCTAATGGCACTTTCTCTGGATCAGATTAAGGACAAAGCACAATCACTGTTTCATGTAACAAAGGAGAATTTAATCGTAAACGAAATACGATTTTCACTAAGGACGATATTGTTAACTAAACGGAATGCAGACGCGTGGCTTCCTAAGTCTCCATCCACAATGAAGGCAACACAAAGCAATCTGACCTTACAACAGATAGTGTGTTCCAAAGTCATGTGTACAACTGGACGGCCCCAGCAAAAGTGTCGAAAAAGCATCTTCCGGACAGCCGCCCTTGGAGAAAGAGGATTCCGTTACGCGATTTCAGCCAACAGAGCGGACCAAAAAAGAGGGAAAAGCTCCTAGCTACCTATGTCCCCGGTCATCTATGGGATGGACCCGTGAAGCTTGATAGGGATATGCTCTGCGTGAAGGAAACTGTCTCGACCGGTACGTCTGAAAACACTCACCCACCGCATGGAAATTATTCAGGGCTTGGCAACGGAAAGAAAGAGGTTGCTGATCTTAA
This sequence comes from Schistocerca cancellata, assembly GCF_023864275.1. Classification (NCBI taxonomy): domain Eukaryota; kingdom Metazoa; phylum Arthropoda; class Insecta; order Orthoptera; family Acrididae; genus Schistocerca; species Schistocerca cancellata. Next base: position 108,568,577 of record NC_064627.1, on the reverse strand, counting down.
AAGAAATAAAACAGTAGCACTCCATCATATTCTTTTCCCTAGCACTGACCTCTCAACAAGAGGGCCCAAGCAAAGATTCGTAAAACTGCGACGAAAATGTATAATTTCTGACTACATCTTTGAAAATAACGCTGTGACTTGTTATTTAGTTGGTATGGTGAAGATCGTTGGTTGAGTCACATTAGGTGCCCCTATTTTCTTTATCAGAATGACTGCAATCACTATTTCTCTACACATATTAGGTTTAAACTTATACAATTTCTAATCCTTTGTTACGTCCTTTTGATGATTATGCTTCTTTTTTTCATCTTATTCTTTTTTCATTTCGGATCTTTGTCCATGTTTTTTTAATTATTTTTACGTATTTATTTCAATTTCCTTTCTTCCTTTCTTATCAATTTATATTTTCGTCGATCTTATTCCAATCGTTACTTCAGTCACTCACTTTGCTTCAATTTCGTCTTATTTATAATCCCTATTTTCGTTTAAATCTTCATTTGCATTACTATAATCACAATAAATTCTTTAAAATTTCCATTCGCAGTAAGTTATTTTATTTGCAGACCAAGTATGGCAGAGTATGGGACAATGTTTGACAACTAAACAAAGATCAGAATAGTTGATCGATTTATCGCTAGCCACTACGAATCAGTTGATTTTTGCTTTTCTTTCGGCGTGCTTCGGTACATTATCCTCTCGCATGTATTCTTTGCCACTGCGAATCTATCTACTAGTGAGAGTCATGATGAAAGAATGGAGTGGTTCGATGTTAAACGAGCAGGTCTTTTACATATGCCCTACGCTAAGCATTATTCACAAGGAATGTGATATCTCACGTGGTTCGTGTACCACGTTCGTTTGATGAAACAAGCAGCTATGAACAGTATTTACATGGACATAGCCTGTTGCACAAGGTACTTTAGGTTTTTTAAATATTTCAGTGATGACACACCTTTCATAATGTTCTATTTTTATCCACTTGACATCTTGTGTGTGATGTCAGCGTAAAATGAACATGTTTACAACGAAAAGGCTTTAAGACCTGAAGATGACAGCATAGTCTGTTGAAACCTGTTGTCTTGAATAAAAAAATATTTTATGCCATCTTGGCTGTTGAAAGGTTTTCAACAATTGAGCAGATCGCCCTTCAGCTCTCTCAAAATGAGAAAATTCAATCAAATTGTTCCTGGTTACAGTTTCATTAGTACTGATTGGGGACTTTAATTAAATTTAGTTTCAAAATCGAAACTACAGCTACGAAAATTTTAACAACGAAAACTTAAACAGCTGTACAAAGAAAGTATCACCAGACTTGATATACCAGTTATCATAAGTTACTGGCAGACGGAAAACGAAAAAAAGAAAGACAGACACGAGAGAGTGGTGGGGAAATCGGACGCACACCGCATTCGGCGATGTGAATATTGGAATAAACATGCAGTCTTGCCCTTTTAAAGCGAGACGGCATCCGTTGCATCTTTTCTAACTTGGTTACACTTCCACTCCCTTGCTTCCTAGGAATACAAAAACACCGAGTTAGTACTTACATTCATGCGGTATTCCAAGCAAATCGTTATGGTGACGATCCTACGATCATTGGTTGCAGAAGTTTCCAAGGCGGTAGTACCGTTATATTCGCTCATTGGAGTTGGTGTCGCATGTGTGACATCCGTCCCTGTCTGCAATGTGACTCGTAAGGTACTAAGAGCATTATCAATGTCACCTTTAGTGATACCCCTGTCTCATACCACCACAAGATATGTTTTGGGATTCACTACAAAGTCCGGTTACTTCATTCCCGCTAAAGACACCTAAAAAAATTATTTGAAATCAATTTACCTGTTCCCAAAAATCAGTATCTCTAATAGGAGCAAAATAAGGCAAGACAGATTACTTCCCTCGAACAAATGGCAACGTAATCTCTTTATGTTGACTGTGCAGTGTTGACGAAAGATTGTATATCGTTAAAATTGTTTATAATGATAGTCATACAGACATTTAAAACATATAATTCTAGCTCCTTAGACGAAATATAAACTCTACTTTTCTATGAGACGTTTTTCTGTAAGTGTAACGGGAACTTACTTCTTTATGTTTTTTCATTACAAAACTTTGGTCCATAACAGTTATATAACACCAGTACACAGGCCTACAAAATGCAATGAACAATTAAATCGATTTTGACTGAATATTTAGCAATTTCACATTTATTTTGAAGTAATTCAGATGCATTCTGAATTTTTTATCTTATTTTTTATCTGTCGATAAAAATGGCGCAAAGGAACACATTGAAGCGAAACAACTTCAATGGTGCACGTAGTTTTTCCACACAATTCGTACATCAAACATATTCTTCAGGCAACTGTCAGCAGCGGATATATGTTTCAGAAAATTCATGGTACTTGGTTCCATTAGAGTAATTTACCAGTTGCTGCCGGTTTGGTCACTGAACATCATAACTATACACCGTATTAACTGTCAATTTCATGAGTAATAATACAGAAAAACAGGGAAGAGGAGCAGGAGATTAGCGTTTAATGTCCCATCATTAGAGAGGAAGCGCGAGCCCGGACAAGGCAAGAATGCAGAAGGAAAGCGGGCGTGCCTTTCTGAAGCAACCATACCGACGTTGGCCTTAAGTGATTTATGAAAATAACGGAAAACCTAAATCAGGATAGCCGCACGCGTGTTTGAGCCGTTGTCCTCCCGAGTGTGTGGCCAGTGTGCTAATCACTACGCTACTCTGATCGATAATATTCTGTCGATCTGACCACCTCATGCCTCGGGCATGGATGTGTGTCTTGACCTCAGGCTAGTTAGGTTTAAGTAGTTCTAAGTTCTAGGGGACTGATGACTTCAGAAGTTAAGTCCCATAGTGCTCAGAGCCATTTGAACCATTTGACCACCTCATGAATTAGTTTTTCGATTCGTTAATTTTCCAGACTTCGAGCATGTAAACAATATTTCCTAGGCAATCCTTGGTCTGACATTATTCCCGACTTCCTGCGGACAATGAAACACGTTTGACAGCAGTCCTCCTTAGAACATCTAGGCTTTTTGCGCTGTATACGATTGTATTCTTACCGCCAAATTTTATTTTTTGAACGACAGCCGTTTCTGATACCTGAAACTGTACTGAGGGTTTGTACTCGTTATCAGTCTGCTGTAGCAACAGCTCCTTCGAGCATTGCGATGAGTTTTTTACGGAGTTTTGTCACTTTTCTTTCGCGGATTCTGTGTATTATTTACTATTCTACGCCATCAAAGAACCTGCAAAGAAAGAAACGATTTATGACAAAAGCTGAGAACCGTCAGCGATCGCCTATTGCTGGAGTGTAAGCGTTGTGACACGCTCGTAGGACATCCGAGCTCCTCAAACTTTTCGAAATCCGTCAGATAAAACTTTTTGTGTTTCTTTTCTCCTTGCTTGAAATCTACTTCAGATATCTGCAAGTATTCTTTTCTTCATAAACGGGAGGAACCATTACCTTGGAAAAACCGCTATCTTTGAGTATTTCCTGAGAATAATTACGATGGGCTTCCGTGAAGGCAACTGCTTTACATGTTAATTAATTTAATTCGATGGAGGTGCTTCAGAACAGGATGACACATCTTTTCATGTCGAGAGTAACCTGCAATAAACATATTTTTCAGCAGAAAATTGATATATATATACCTTATCATACAATCTCTCGTCAACCTCGCTGACCTCTTCATTGTGTCCCATAAATGTTCAATGGGCTTCTTGTCGGGCGATCTGGGTTACCAAATCATTCGCTCAAACTATTCAGAATATTCTCCAGACCAATCGTGAACAATTGTGCGCCGCTGACATGGCGCATTGTCGTCCACAAAAATTCCATCATTGGTTGGGAACTACAATGCCTGCATATGGTTTCCATGTAGCCGAACATAGCCATTTCTAATGAATCATCGGTTCAGATGGACCACAGGACCCTGTCCAGGCCATACAAACGAAGCTCTTACCGTTATGGAGCAACAAACAGCTTGTACAATATCTTTTTGACGACTTGGGTCCATGGCTTAATGGGGTCTGCCCCACACTGGAACCCAACCATCAGTTCTTACCAACTGAAATCAGGATTCATCTGACCAGGTCACGATTTTCCCGTCGTCTAGGTTCCAACCGTTATGGTCACGAGCCCAAGAGAGACGCTATAGGCGATATCGTGCTGTTAGCAATAGAAACTCGCTTCGGTCATCTACTGCCACAGCCCATTGACATCAAATTTTCCTCCACTGTCCCAACGGATACATCCGGCATACGTCCCACATTGATCTCTGCGGTTATTTCACGTAGTGCTGCATATCTGTTTGAACTGACAACGCTATGCAAATGCCACTGCTTTCGGTCGTTAATTGAAGGCTGTAGGCCACTGATTTGTACGTGGTGAGAGTTAATGCCTAAAAACTAGCTTTCTCGGCACGCTCTTGACACTGTGAATCCCGGAATATTGAATTCGTTAACGATCTCCGACATGGAATGTTCCATGGGTCTAGATCCAACTACCATTCTGAGTTCAAAATCTGTCGATTCCCGTCGTGCGGCCTTAATCACGTCGGAAACATTTTCACATGAGTCACCTTGATTACAGATGATAGTTACGCCAGAACACTGCCTTTGTGTACGCTATACTACCGGCATCTGTATACGTACGTAGCGTTATCCGGTGTCACCTGGGTGCATTACCACTTTAGCTTGAGGAGACAGGCCGAGGAGGGATCCTCCAGCCGTCCTGAGCTCAACATGCCATTGACTTCGTTTCGCAAGAAACCTGAAGTCAAAGTCGACATTATTTGTGCCCAATTACTTAGAAGCACCTGGCGTTGCCTAAAGGTATTTCTGTCCTATTGACTAATCTTTGTTCTCTCTTCCCTTTTCCTTCATAAAAATAATCATGAAACGGGAATTTCAAAGTCGTTATTCTCTACAAATTTCTCTATAATGTCGCGTCTGTCCCGAAATTAGCTTTAAAACGACCATATCGCTTTAATCCGTGGAAAAAAGTAATTTTTTCTAAACCGGAAAAATATGACTCGCAAAGAGATCGCAAAATCGCTTTAATACATCTTCTGCCACGTTGGTCGTTGATATGCAAAATTCATGTCTGTATATTTATTTATTTATTTTTTATTCTTTTGATGCTGCCTGCCACGAATTCTTCTCCTGTGCCAACCTCTTTATGTCTTCTGCCGCGTTAATCGTTAATGCGCAAAATTCATATCTGTATAATTTTTTTTGTATTCTTTGATGCTGCCCGCCACGAATTCTTCTATTGTGCCAACCTCTTTATCTCCTAGTAGTACTTGTAACCTCAGTTATTTGCTGAATGTATTCCAATCTCTGTCCTCCTCTACAGTTTTCACCTTCTACAGCCCCCTCCAGTGCCATAGAAGTTATTCCCTTATGTCCTAACGGGTGTCCTGCCACCCTGCTCCTTCTTGTCAGTGTATTCCTGTATTCTTCTCCTCGCCGATTCTTCCTAGAATTGGAGACTTGTAAGGTGGCTATAATTTCGCACGTTACAAGCACTCATCCACATACTTTTCTGTTATCTAGAAACAGAATTAGGTATCATGTGATAGGTTGTTCATCCCAGATAAAGGAGACTGACATTGTCACGTATGCCTTGTAAGTAATTGTTAATGCTTACTGCAAGAAAGGTGACAGAATATCTTTATTATCAGAACGGCATAATTAATGATTACCTACACTAGTAGAGGTTGGAACGACAGTGGAAATGAAATGGCAGGCGGAACTCAAGCCCTTGGTAGAGGGCCCACACAGGTGCGGTGGTCCAGATCCACACAGGAAGTGCCAAGATGGACAGTCTGGACATCTGAGTGCGAAGACACAGTACAGGGGCGGCCGGCCGCTATTGCAGTAGAGCAGGCAGGATAAACGGATAATACTTCCAAACTCTGCAAATCTTGGACGCAGGTGATAGGAACGAAGAAGCAGCATCTCTGAAACCAAGCAAGCTGAGTTACTTCCAATAATTTTTACTCAGAAGCGAACCATTGTACGAATATAGGTTTCTCCTCGCAATCTTTCCGCGCTGTACGACGAAAGACTAAAATATGGTTGGTCGGCGTTCGGAAGAATCTGTAGAGAGGGAGAATATTTCGTGATTTCGGGAATATGATTCTTTTGCGGAATTATGAGGGTGGGGAGACAAGCCTTACTGGAAAGCCAACAGTGAAGAGACGAGGTCTTCTGCTGTGAGCGCCCATGTGCGACGGTCGCTCGGTACCAGTTTTGTTGATACAGACAGGCTTGCTGTCTTTGCTCTCAGGAGAGTTTATAGTTGGTACAGTTAGGCACTGTACTGTTGCGAACCTATATGATTCTGCACTTCACCTCCGGGTTGGAAGTCGTCATTGAGTAAGCAGCGTTCAGTAATTGAGAGCACTTCTTCTGCCTATAGTTAGCGTTGAGACGTTATCTGAACTCCGTCCTTGTGGCTGGGAGTCCGCATTTCTCGTCTGTAGAATACAGAGAGGAGAAGACAGTATTAGAGTAAATTAGTCAGAGGACCGCCTTCTGCCGTTCTAGTGTTTGAAAGAGTTTATTTCTGACTGGAGTTCTTCCATTGTCGCAGACGAGTACGAGAACCATCACTTCGACGCACTGGACGCAGTACATATGGTGACATCGCAACTTGCTTCGGCTTATTGGGGCTATAAAGCTAAACAGCTGTGATCACGTTAGTTTATTTTCACTGAGGTTCCACTCCACCGTAGATCATCTTTGAAAGTAGTGTCTTCTAGTGTTTGGTACGTAGACGATGTCAGTCATTTTGCGTTACTGATATTAGTTCGCGCAGTCATAATAAGGGGCAGAGTTGGGAAATTGATTAATAATTTTGGATAGGAAATATATACAATTGTACCAAAAGGGTTGATTTTAATCTATAATAAATATATACTGAATAACAACTTTTATCATTAGTAGTATTAGTTGCTTTCTTCATTCATTTATGTTTGGATTGTAATTTACATGTTAAAAAAAAGCATTAAGAGGTCCTAAGATCTGCATCAATGGGGTAGTCAGGGAAGGCCAAATCATCATTTAACTGTTCATTATTTTCCGTTCCGTACATTCAATTTACGCCCGCCTGGAGTAGCATCTTGGACACTGATCAAATACGCCTAAAAGAAGGCAATGTTTCGTCTAGTAACACAAGTATAATTTTTGCCCTAGACAGTGTTCTGTGGATTAAAAACAATTTTCGAGGTGAAATATGTCTCATTTGCAAATATAGATCGATGTGGGTAACTGAAAGACGTAGTTAAGTTGAATGTGACTGATATTTGCTGAATGCCACGGGCTAAAAACACATGATTGCAGAAATGTCCATTGCCACTGGTCGAAGACTGATTATAGTCTGAAGTTCTCGCATACTGTAATTAGGCTGTAAACGTCGCAGCACGGGGGAGGAGAGCCGCTATACGTTCTTTGGAAACTTGCCAGTGAGTGAGTGCCAAGCTAAAGACACCCAGTGTGGCGTGCAGCGGAGCTCGCGAGTTGGACGCCTGTCACATCTTGTCCTGTCGCTGGCTCCTCGCTTCCCCCTCCCCGTCTAGCCGTTGTGGTTTCCGCAAAGGTGACAACGCAGTGTCGAGTTCCGACTTTGCCTCTCAGTCAGCAGTGCGCCACACCACTGGCCACAACACGCCCGTGTATTACAAACAATTATGTATCAGAAGATCTGCTGTTTTAGACTGTCTTAAGCTTCAGTTATAATCAGCTTATTCTTACAAAATATTTGATAACGAATGGAACAGCTTGTGAGAAACAAAGGACTTATCGACTGACAACTGACTTAATGAATTTCATCCTGTATCTAACATCCGTAAAGCAAAGTGTCTCAAGAATTGTCATAATTAAAAAAAAAAAAAAAAACGTAGCCCATGAATATAAAATTAGCCAGTACTTTCTTGTAATTTGAATAAAACCCAAACGCATCGAAATAGGAAATAAGATAATCGTTATGTTGAGGTATTAATTTTAAACGTAGTTATATTTTAAAAAATTCTTATTACTGCACTGCCATGTCTAGGTCATTAGAACGTACACTACTGGCCATTAAAATTGCTACACTCAGAAGAAATGCAGATGATAAACGGGTATTCATTGGTCAAATATATTATAATAGAACAGACATGTGACTACATTTTCACGCAGTTTGGGTGCATAGATCTTGAGAAATCAATACCCAGAACAACCACCCCTGGCCGTAATAATGACCTTGATACGCCCGGGCTTTGAGTTAAAACACAGCTTGGATGGCGTGTACAGGTACAGCTGCCCATGCAGCTTCAACTCGATACCACAGTTCATCAAGAGTAGTGACTGGCGCATTGTGACGAGGCAGTTGCTCGGCCACCATTGACCAGACGTTTTCAATTGGTGAGAGATCTGGAGAATGTGCTGGCCTGGGCAGCAGTCGAACATTTTATGTATCCAGAAAGGCCCGTACGGGGCCTGCAACATGCGGTCGTGCATTATCCTGCTGAAATGTATGGTTTCGCAGGGATCGAATGAAGGGTAGAGCCACGGGTCGTAACACATCTGAAATGTAGCGTCCACTGTTCAAAGCGCCGTCAATGCGAACCAGAGGAGACCGAGACGTGTAACCAATGGCACCCCATACCATCACGCAGGGTGATACGCCGGTATGCGATGACGAATACACGCTTCCAATATGCGTTCACCGCGATGTCGCCAGAAGCGGATGCGACCATCATGATGCTGTAAACAGAACCTGGATTCATCCGAAAAAATGACGTTTTGGCATTCGCGCACCCAGGTTCGTCGTTGAGTACACCATCGCAGCTGCGCGGGATTAGCCGAGCGGTCTGAGGCGCTACAATCATGGACTGTGCGGTTGGTCCTGGCGGAGGTTCGAGTCCTCCCTCGGACATGGGTGTGTGTGTGCTAGGGACTGATGACCATAGCAGTTAAGTCCCATAAGATTTCACACACACACACTTTTTTTTTATTTTTACTGCTTCGAATTCGGATGTGATATCTGCATTCAGGTTTCAGTACAACTTTTCTCTTTCTCAGTGGAGCTGTGAATAAAAATGTAAATCTGAGAAGGGGGCGAGAAGAGGGGCATTTCCTCCCCGGCCCGTGCCTCTCCTCTCGCAGGTTTTCTCCTCAGCTTTACACTCTCTCTCTCTCGCTCTCTCTCTCTCTCTCTCTCTCACACACACACACATACACACTCTCCCCTGCCCCCCACCCCTCTCTATCTCTCTTTTCTACCTAAACAAAACACGTGTAGTAGCATGCCCTCCTGTGTTCGATACTACACTTATGACAGCCTCAGAACTGAGCAAGAATTTTCGAGATTTCTTTGAAATCGCAGGCAGCCAACTGTAGCAGATTAACGCAGTGTGGAACTCTGGACAACTCTGTGCAAAGCTTAAATGAATGACAGTCAGTCGCCATTGATTGTTGACTATACCTCTTTTTCCTAGTTTCCTAGTTGACAGATCCAAAGCGACTACATTTTTTTCAGAATTTTGTTACTCGTACAATAAAAAGTCTACTTACTGCAAGGTACGCGATCTGTTCAGAAAACGTCACTACCTAGTATTCTGCGGCTATAGGGGCAGTGATTCGTTCACGGCAAAGAGAAAAAGAAAATAATAATGAGTGAGTTTTCATTTTGAAAGCAGACCGACCACGCTTGTAAATTACTTGTAACCATTTTTCAAATAATTATGAGAATGCTGCAACGAAACTTGGTGGATATTTTAAATTTCAGGAATTAGAAACAGATTCTACCCAGCACCGCAAACACATTTTTTCTAGACGGTCAGTTGATACCCAGATATTTTCCCAATTTTTTATTTTCATTTGCTACATCTGACACATGTCGAATTGTGTCCTAATACATAGGGAATAAAATTTCCAGTGCTCAGTACATACCGTGAAACCGTACAACGAGCAGCATACAGCCAAAGCCAGTCTGCTTGACGGCGGGGCGGCGCGCCGCGTGACCTTGAGGCTGACCAGTGACGTCAGAGTTCACAGGGCAGTCTGCATTGAACTCTGCTCGGGTGGGGTACACCGCGGCAAGCAGTGAGGCAGCAGGTTTACTGCACTTTTAAACAGTAAGCGGCGTGTGAAACAGATTTGCACAAGAAACAAATCCGGGAAAACACGTTTTTCAAACGTTAATCGCAAAGTTTCACCGTCAACTGTGATCAAATTTGATTAGTAAACTTTTGAGGAAGGGAATCAAGTTCAGTTGCAGTCTACGGTTCATTTTGCGAACGCAAAATTAACAAAAAATATGGTTACTTGTTTCGGGATCTCGAGGTGATTAAGTGGTAAAATGTTACACAAATTGTTTATAGTGTGTGAAGACGCCACTTACACATTACTGAAGTTTGAATTTTTCTACGATCTGTGTATTTAAAAGTGAACCGTGCCGGCTTGCATCGACCAGTCGATCGCTACAGCGATCTTTGGTGGTATTCTACGCGTGGAGCATTGACTGGCACGAATGATCCAAGATGCTACTCCAGGCGGGTCTAAAATGAATGTGCACAATGGAAATTAATAAACGCTAAAATGAAGATTTGGCCCTGTCTGACTACCCCCTGAAGCAGATCTTAGGATCTCTTAATTCCATAAATTACAATCTAAACATAAATGAATGATGAAGGCATCTAATACTACTAAATGATAAACGTTGCTTCTTATTATATGTTTTTGCAGATTAAAAAAACACCCTTTCTGACAAATGTCTATATTTCCTAAGTAAAATTATTAATCAATTACCCAACTCTGCCCCCTTTTTTGGCCACGCAATCTAACATAAATAATGTGAAATGACTAACAGACATTATTTACATGCCAAACACTAGAAGACACTACTCTCAAAGATGATCTACAGTGGTTTCGAACATCAGTGGAAATAAACTAACGCGATCACAGTTGTTTAGCTTGATAGCCCTAATAAGCTGAAGCAATTTGCGATATCACCGTATGTACTGCACTTGGTGCGTCGGCATGCTGATTCTCGTACACGTCTGCTTCGATGGAAACTCTCCAGCCACAAATGAAATCTTTCAAACACTAGGATGGCAGAAGGCGGTTCTCTGGCTAATACACTATAATACTGTCTTTTACTCTCTGTGTTCTACAGACGAGAAACGCGTCTTTTACTCTCTGTGTTCTACAGACGAGAAACGCGAATTACCAGCCACAAGGACGGGGTTCTAATAACGTCTCAATGTAAGTATAGGCAGAAGAAGTGCTCTCAATCACTGAACGCTGCGTACTCAACGATGACTTCCAACCCGAAGGCGAAGTCCGGAATCGTATAAGTTCGCAAGAGTCAGTGCCTAAGTGTTCTAACTATAAACTCTCCTGAGAGCAAAGACAGCAAGTCTGTCTGTCTCAACAAAGCTGATATCGAACGACCGTCACAAACGGGCGCTCACCACGGAAGACGTCGTCTCTTCAGCGCTGGCTTCCCAGCAAGGCTTGATTCGCCACCATCGTAATTCCGAAAACGAATCATTTTCCCGAAACCACGGAATATTCTCCGTCTCTACAAATTCTTCCGAACGCCAACCGACCAATTTTGGTCTTTTGTCGTACATTGCGGAAAGTTTGCGAGGAGAAACGTATACTCGTACAATGGTACGCTTCTGAGTAAAAATCCTTCGAAACAACCCAGCCTGCATGGTTTCCGAGGTGCCGCTTCTAAGTTCCTCTCACCTGCGTCCACGATTTTCAGCGTTCGAAAGTATTATCCAGCCGTCCCTCCGGCCCCTACCATAATAGCGGCCGGCCGTCACCCTCTTGTGCTCCAAAGCTCATGTGCCACGACGTCTGTCTAGCTTCTTCCTGTGTTTAAGCAGGACCAACACCTTTGCGGACCTACCACCCAGAACTTGAGTTCTGCCTCCACTGGCGTTCCAACCTCTATTAGTATAATCAGTCATTCATTACCCCGATTTTTATAATAAAGACACTCCGTCACCTTTCATGCAATAAGCGTTAACAGTTATTTACAAGACGTACGTGACAATGTCAGTCTCAGTTATATATTCATATATACGATATATAACCTATCACATGAAACCTAATTGTGTTTGTAGATCATGGCAAAGTATGTGTGTGTGTTCTTGTAAGATGCGAAATTATAGTCGCCTTACAAGGAGAACAGTTAGATTTTGAGTGCCGAATTGGAAGGATGCCTCTTTACCTTCTCGCCCTGGAGCCGATAGTAAAACGCCTTTTGCTGAGTGCAGACCTCATCCCACGAAGAAGCTGCTTTGCGTTGGCTGTGACGGCGATGGGACTCTGGAAATTTGCCTGTGACGGGCGTGTGGGGATTTTGATTGCCACTTCGCTCCTATTCACCAGATATTTTGGCGAGACTCTGTGGCTTCTGCAACTTCTTTTGTTAGAGTCGTAGTGCTGCGACTAGATTCACCTTCCCGGAAGGTCTGCTGTATTTGCTGTTTATTGGGGTTCGCTCCCAAGGAACTGAATTTGGCCTTGGAGGAAGCAACTCTGTTTCATTACAGACGTTACTCGCAACTGTCTGTGAAACGCATGGAAGTTGCGCGGTCTATGTCCCAGAGCTAGTGGAGTCACGTTTATACGAACTGCCTGTTTACATTGGTCATATTTCGTGTGACTTGCCGTGGACCATGTTGAGGGCTGAACTGTTCTTCTTCTTCTTTTTAAATGCAGTGAAGTCTAACTTAATCATAGTGCCTTTTCACTGTAATCGTCTTAGTTAGGTATTTGTAAAACATTTTGGCGGAGTTGTTAGTTGGCCCTCCCTGAGATTTTCTGTTATAAATTCTGCTAAAATAGGCATGTACTTCTCCGCTGTAGCTGTTACGGATAGCGTGATAAACTAAGTTTGACATCTGAGATTCGGTTGCTTGGCTATTTGAAACAATGGAGTCTATGTTAGTAACAGCTGCCCAGTTCGTTACTTATCACTAGTGTCTTACTGCAAAACACGTTTGACGCCAGCGAGTTTCAATTTGCTTCGATTTCAAAATAGTGCTTCATGACTGCTCCTGCTGTATAGTTAGTACAAGTAACTGTCTGCCAATTGATTTTGTGGGAACGTTAGCTTTATCGGTTTTCTCATTCCTGAAATAAGAGTGCTACTCAGTTGTTAAGTGCTTCGTTGCTTATCACCTTATTCACTGACTGGGCAGATGCTGGTTTATTTATTTATGTTTGCCTCTTGAATGTTAATATAATGAAATTTCTGCCGCCATTTGTAAAGCAGTGCATTGCTACTAGTTTTGTAAGCTTAATTCTTAGTTTGGTGTAGTTCACGTTGTACGTTACCTGCACCACCACCAGCACTCCCTTCAGTGACGAGTTCACACAGTCCATTCTGTTCGTCGAGTTATCCCGCCAGTCGCGGGGCTGAATTGTATATCTGTAACTTCTCCTGGCTGCCAACTCACTTCACCATGTGCGTGGTGCAATGGTACTGTTAATTGTGAACAGATCTGCCGCAGTCGTTCACGATTTTATATTTAAAAGCCAATTGAAAATTTTTTGTAAGTGGTAATGTTTTGATTACTAATATGCAGCTTAGCTGACTTGAGATACCTTTTAATGTTTGACAGATTGCTTGGTTCCTTAACTGTTTAATAGATCTTTTGCTGACGTTAATTCATAATCTCATTTCCTTGTTAACATTTGACAAGTGTTTAATTTCTTACTTGTCTTTAAAACGCATTTAACTGCCCTCACAAGATTTGTGACTTAAAAGATTATAGATGTTTTCAACTGTGAGCGCTGCTTTCTTGCCTTCTGGCCCAGCCCTACCGCTGGACAGCGTATTAAGCTCCTTTAGTGTAACTACACCAGAAATACTGCCTCTTTCCATGTGCTGATGATGACGTAGTTTATCATGCACGAGTAGTGGTCGAAACGGTCATCTGTTGTAACTGGAGAGTACAGGCGTAGCTTGTCCGGACATAAGAAAATATACTGTTCTTAGCCGTGGCACGGATTCATCGCTTGCCTATCGCTACCGAAAGCGTGGAGCGATGTTTCTATTGCATTGTCCCAACACTGACACCGTTAAATGCACCCATGGCTTTCCGGGAGGTTGTGAACTTCGCGACTGAATGATCGGGACTGTGTTTGCAGTTGACGCACATAATAATTCTGTTTTCAGATGGATCTTTTTTCTTTTTGAAGGCAACTTTCTGGATCTTTTCGGTGAGCCGGCCCTGACTGAAACGATCTTATGGGTGAAAACAGCAAGATCTTAATTAGAAGGGCAAAATTTATAAACGGTATTTAGACCGCTCTTTATTATATAGTTGACACAGAAAGATAACAGTGTAAACAATATGCTTGATCTGTGTGAGAAATTCATGTGTTAAAGATAAACATCAAAATGAAAAGAAAGTAGGAAGGAAAATAAAAAAAATGGTTCAAATGGCTCTGAGCACTATGGGACTTAACATCTATGGTCATCAGTCCCCTAGAACTTAGAACTACTTAAACCTAACTAACCTAAGGACAGCACACAACACCCAGCCATCACGAGGCAGAGAAAATCCCTGACCTCGCCGGGAATCGAACCCGGGAAACCGGGCGTGGGAAAACAAAAAATCATTGGTTAATAATACCGATAAAAGGTTGCCAAGACGTAGCTTAGCTGACAAAATGGAATTAGAGAACGTCTGCTTGCTTTTAAATCAACATTTCTTTATCACTGAAGAAAGACCAATTTCCTTTGACAGTCCTCGGCAAATCTTTAAAATGTAGAAGGAGATGGAGGAGGAGATTAGTTTTTAACGTCCTGTCGACAACGAGGTTGTTAGAGACGGATTAGAGAAGGATGGGGAAAGAATGTGGCTGTCAACTCTCGAAGGAACTATGTCAGTATTTGCCGTAAGTGATGTAGAGAAACCACGGAAAACCTAAAACAGGATGGCCACACACAAATTTGAACCGTCGCCCTCCCGAATTGGAAACTGTTGTTAAATGTGAAACGCGCAAGACGTTTTACACTACTGGCCGTTAAAATTGCTACTCCACGAATATGATGTGTTACAGACACGAAATTTAACCAACAGGAAGAAGTTGCTGTGGTATGCAAATGATTAGCTATTCAGAGCATTCACACAAGGTTGGCGCCGGAGGCGACACCTACAACGTGTGACATGGGGAAAGTTTCCAACCGATTTCTCATACACAAACAGCAGTTGACCGGCGTGGCCTGGTGAAACGTTTTTGTGATGCCTCGTGTAAGGAGGAGAAATGCGTACCATCACGTTTCCGACTTTGATAATGGTCGCATTGTAGCCTATCGCGATTGCGGTTTATCGTATCGCGACATTGCTGCTCGATTTGGTCGAGATACAAAATATGGTATCGGTGGGTTCAGGAAGGTGATACGGAACGCCGTGCTGGATCCCAACGGCCTCGTATCACTAGCAGTCGAGATGACAGGCATCTTATCCTCATGGCTGAAACGGATCGTGCAGCCACGTCTCGATCCCTGAGTCAACAGATGGGGACGTTTGCAAGACAACAACCATCTGCAAGAACCGTTCGACGACGTTTGCAGCGGCATGGACTATCAGCTCGGAGACCATGGCTGCGGTTACCCTTGACGCTGCATCACAGACTGAAGCGCCTTCGATGGTGTACTCAACGACGAACCTGGGTGCACGAATGCCAAAACGTCATTTTTTCGGATGAATCAAGGTTCTGTGTACAGCATCATGATGGTCGGATCCGTGTTTGACGACATCGTGGTGAACGCACATTGGAAGCTTGCATTCGTCATCGCCATACTGGCGTATCACCCGGCGTGATGGTATGGGGTGCCATTGGTTACACCTCTCGGTCACCTCTTGTTCGCATTGACGGCACTTTGAACAGTGGACGTTACATTTCAGATGCGTTCCGAACCGTGGCTTTACCCTACATTCGATTCCTGCAAAACCCTACATTTCAGCAGGATAATGCACGACCGCATGTTGCAGGTCCTATACGGGCCTTTATGGATACATAAAATGTTCGACTGCTGCGCTGGCCAGCACATTTTCCAGATCTCACACCAATTGGAAAAGTCTGGTCAATGGTGGCCGAGCAACTGGCTCGTCACAATACGCCAGTCACTACTCTTGATGAACTGTGGCATCGTGTTGAAGCTGCATGGGCAGCTGTACCTGTACACGCCATCCGAACTCTGTTGGACTCAATGCTCAGGCGTATTAAGGCCGTTATTACGGCCAGAGGTGGTTGTTCTTGGTACTGATTTCTCAGGAACTATGCACCCAAATTGGGTGAAAATGTAATCACTTGACACTTCTAGTATAATATATTTGTCCAATGAATACCCGTTTATCATATGCATTTCTTCTTGGTGTAGCAATTTTAATGGCCAGTAGTGTACATTAAAAACATTATTTTACAGCATTAACTGTTACGTATTCTCTATGCGCCCATGACAAATTTGCCTTCATATCCTCTTCTTTTCAGAAGTGCAGAGCTATGTCGGGTTATTTATTACTACGTAACAACTTGTGCAGCAAGTTGGCCCAGATTATCTAGCTAATTCTAGAGCTTCATCTTTCCTTTCCCTCAGTTTCAACTCCATTATGATATTCACTTTCCCTTAGGGAAGACAGTTCTAAGTGCCTTGCTGCAGTGGTAACACTGGTTCCCGTCAGATGGCAGAAGTTAAGCCCTGCCAGGCAGGGCTAGCACTTAGATTCGGGACAATCTAATCTGCCGTTGTTGGCCAGCGGGGTGCCCTCAACTCTTGTGAAGCCGCTCAGCTGAGAAGCAGCGACCCGATATGTAAAACGACAACGGCTGTGAGAGTGATGTGCTGATCAAATGTTCTTCTACATCCGCATCAATTGACGGCTATAGGCTGATGATGACTTGGTCAGTGCCATTGGGCCTCCCGATGCTTGTTCGGGCGGGGTTTAGTTTTAGCGAAGACAGTGCGTCATCTTCTCTATCCATTACCACTTCGGTAAGAACATATACGAGGGCTGTTCGGAAAGTAAGACCTGATCCGTTGTGAAATGAAAAACTACAGTGACAATCAAAACTTTTTATTCGCAGAGGTTGAAAATGCCGCTTTAGTTGTAAATTTCTTTGTTTTCACACGACTGCAACAGTTAGCCACATCTTCCAGCTACCTCTCTAAATAGTGGCCGCTCCGACTTAGACATCTGTCGTGGCGTTGTACAAACTGTCCAGTACTCTCGTCATAGAAAGCAGCCGCCTATGCTTTCCGCCAATTCTCTACACTGGTCTGCCTGTCTTTGTTTGTGTCAGAATGTTGTCTTCGTAGCCAGCGGTTCATGTGAGCAAAGATGACCTATAGAGGAAGACACTTAAGGGCTGAATTGTGGGTGATCAAATACTTCCTGTCGAAAACGCTTCAGGAACATCTCCATTGCCCCTGCCGAATGCGGCTGAAAATTGTTTGAAGAAAGAATGCATGACATTTACTAAAACGTCCCCTTAGAAAATTGTACATGACTGTGCTTAAACTGACCCACAATATTTTTAGCGCAACGCAATCTGACTTTCAAAAATCCCTACAAAAGAATGGCCCTGACTAACATTAACCTATACCTTTCACAAATCACTTACCTCACAAAAATCTTCGTTACTCAAGCTACTGCAATACAGCGAGCGCCACTACTGCCAGATAAATAAAAGATTCAAACTACTGAAGGCACTAACTACTGATAGGCATAGTTAGCAAATGAAAGATTTTGATAGAGAACAAACAATGTATTTACCTCAATAGTGTTCAAAAGTCATAATGTATATAGCAGTTCATGATATACAGTATTACAAATTTCAAAACTCCGCCATCTCTCTCCCCACATCCACCACTGCTAGCGGCTCACCTCCAACTGCGCAACGCTACGCACTGTTCACATCCATCTGCCCAACACTACAATGGCAGACAACAATACAAACTAGCCACAGACTGCACACAGCACAGCCAGTGATTTTCATACAAAGCGCAACGTAGCGTTACCAATATAAAAACCTAAACAGCCTACTTACATAGCCCCCATGCTCCCCACAAAAAATTTTACAAATTGTTTTGTGCACTGGCCATTACAGATTTTAAAAAAAATTTCATAATTATAGTAAGAAAGATATCAAATGCACACACTTATTAATACAATGTTGGCCAAAAGCTAAAATTTTATCACAGTCCATAAAGACAGTCCTGATCATCCATCACAGTAAAATTGCAGTGTTTTTCTCAAAGTCTGAGCAGTAAAAGAAAATGCACACGGAAGTAGTGGATTTCCATGCAGTCTTGAAGAAGTAGTGTTGTCCTTCTAACGGAAAGACATTGCTGGCTCTCGACATGCAGGCAGGTAATGGGCCACAACAGAGCAAACACACAGCAGAGTCATTCGAAGTTTTGAAGAATATTGGTAGGTAGGTCATCACAGAGTAGACCCACTGTAGTCCTGGTAGAGATTACGGTATTGGTGGGCCACCAGGGGTGCAGACCCACTGTGGTCCTGGTAGAGATTGTGGTATTGGTGAGCCACCAGAGGTGCAGACCCACTGCAGTCCTTGTAGAAATAATGGTACTGGTGAGTCAACAAAGGTGTAGACCCACTGTAGTCCTTGTAGAAATAATGGTATTGTTGGGTCATCAAATATGCAAACCCATTGTAGTCCTTGTAGAGATGGCCAGCAGCCATCTGTTGTGACTGTGCAGGTGAACAATCACCAGTGAAGAGTCTTGCGGATAATATAGCAAGTCCATAACCACCACTTGTGCACTCACAAAGTTTTTGGAATTGTCCTTAGAACCAGCAATGCTGTTATCAAGTCCCTTGCTGAATTATTAACACACGTGCAAACACTAACAGTCCCTACTTCCCACATATTGTCCATGTACTACGATCAACAGAAACGTGTGCAGTGAAATGGAATTTACAATTTAATAATACGATGAACTGGTGTCAATTACAATTTTATAACATAAGAATACAATTACAAACGTACAAATTACATCATTAAAGAACATAACAATACAGATAACATTTGTAGTACAGGCTTTACAAAAGAATCGAAATAACATATACATCAGTGTTACAGGAATTATGACATGAGTACATATATAAAAGATCAGAATAACTTTCAAAACATCAACTTTACACATGAGCATTAAAACAGAACAGAATAAATAATGTCTAAACATCTTTACAAAGAAAATAACATATTATCAGAAAAATTCTACAAAATAACTATTATTAGCTAAACACATTAAGACAGGGAAAACACAAATTTACATAGTGTAATAACACAAAAACACAGGACAAGGTTTGTTTTCAGTGTGACATTTGGTACTGCAGTCCACCCCAAAACTTCATTCCATATACCTTTCCTCTTATTTCATCTGTTTCCACCAAAAAAATTCTATCCAAGCATGCTTTCTGTATTTATACACTCCTGGAAATGGAAAAAAGAACACATTGACACCGGTGTGTCAGACACACCATACTTGCTCCGGACACTGTAAGAGGGCTGTACAAGCAATGATCACACGCACGGCACAGCGGACACACCAGGAACCGCGGTGTTGGCCGTCGAATGGCGCTAGCTGCGCACCATTTGTGCACCGCCGCCGTCAGTGTCAGCCAGTTTGCCGTGGCATACGGAGCTCCATCGCAGCCTTTAACACTGGTAGCATGCCGCAACAGCGTGGACGTGAACCGTATGTGCACTTGACGGACTTTGAGCGAGGGCGTATAGTGGGCATGCGGGAGGCCGGGTGGACGTACTGCCGAATTGCTCAACACGTGGGGCGTGAGGTCTCCACAGTACATCGATGTTGTCGCCAGTGGTCGGCGGAAGGTGCACGTGCCCGTCGACCTGGGACCGGACCGCAGCGACGCACGGATGCACGCCAAGACCGTAGGATCCTACGCAATGCCGTAGGGGACCGCACCGCCACTTCCCAGCAAATTAGGGACACTGTTGCTCCTGGGGTATCGGCGAGGACCATTCGCAACCGTCTCCATGAAGCTGGGCTACGGTCCCGCACACCGTTAGGCCGTCTTCCGCTCACGCCCCAACATCGTGCAGCCCGCCTCCAGTGGTGTCGCGACAGGCGTGAATGGAAGGACGAATGGAGACGTGTCGTCTTCAGCGATGAGAGTCGCTTCTGCCTTGGTGCCAATGATGGTCGTATGCGTGTTTGGCGCCGTGCAGGTGAGCGCCACAATCAGGACTGCATACGACCAAGGCACACAGGGCCAACACCCGGCATCATGGTGTGGGGAGCGATCTCCTACACTTGCCGTACACCACTGGTGATCGTCGAGGGGACACTGAATAGTGCACAGTACATCCAAACCGTCATCGAACCCATCGTTCTACCATTCCTAGACCGGCAAGGGAACTTGCTGTTCCAAAAGGACAATGCACGTCCGCATGTATCCCGTGCCACCCAACGTGCTCTAGAAGGTGTAAGTCAACTACCCTGGCCAGCAAGATCACCGGATCTGTCCCCCATTGAGCATGTTTGGGACTGGATGAAGCGTCGTCTCACGCGGTCTGCACGTCCAGCACGAACACTGGTCCAACTGAGGCGCCAGGTGGAAATGGCATGGCAAACCGTTCCACAGGACTACATCCAGCATCTCTACGATCGTCTCCATGGGAGAATAGCAGGCTGCATTGCTGCGAAAGGTGGATATACACTGTACTAGTGCCGACATTGTGCATGCTCTGTTGCCTGTGTCTATGTGCCTGTGGTTCTGTCAGTGTGATCATGTGATGTATCTGACCCCAGGAATGTGTCAATAAAGTTTCCCCTTCCTGGGACAATGAATTCACGGTGCTCTTATTTCAATTTCCAGGAGTGTATGTTCACACATTTCTTACCTCATTATTTATTTTCCATTGTCTTACCTCATCATTTATTTCCAAGAAAATCCTACCTTAACCTGTTGTCCCTAAACCCTACTTTTTTTCATATCCTCTTTCAAAATACTTTCTTGGCCAAACCATTTTCTTATAGCTTTTCAATGCATTTCTTCCATTTCATCACAACTTGTTCTCTTATATGGCCTACTCCATCTTAAGCTAACTTAAATCTACTGAGCTCAGATGCTAAACTAAGGGACGAGGCAATGCAGCATCACAAAACAATTTACACAAACAGCAATGACAAAAAAATGCCAATTTGCAAAGCAAGCAGCAGTAAATCTAAAGTAACAGATAAAATGGAAAATTACAACTAATATGAGCCATGTGCAGCAACAAGAAAAATAAATCAGTAGTAAAACTGGCTTAACAGAGTAATGTAAAGTGAAATTTAGTAACACTATGCCTGGCAAACAGCAGCAGCAAATGCAATAACTTATATCTAAACATGACATAGCTCAAGCAGAAAAAATATTACACTAAAGACAACAATGCAGACAAGGGAAATGTATATTCACATCTTAATGATCATGTAATTAAAGTGGTGCACCACAACTTATTCTACGAGAATTATTACCAAGTAGTTGAAAATAAAATTATGTATGCAAATCCTGTGAAGGGAAATGAATATTTGTGCTCTTTTTTCTAAGAAAGTACATCATAAACGTATTCTTTACTGGGTCTGTAGACAGAAAATAGTGATATTAGTAGATATATTAAATTTTATTTTAACCAATGCTGCAGTGCAGCTAGAAACTTGATATTGAACAAAATGAGCAAATATATATATAAAGCAACATATGAAACGTCATTCACAAGGAAATGCCGTCTCCAAAGGCAAAAAATTCTCTCAACTAGAAAGACAATAGATGTAAAATGTTTCTCATCATTTCATTAGGCATTATAGTAAATATCATAAATTAAGAACTCCATAGTGTAATCATATGTTTTCAAGTTTGAGCGTGTCGTATTTGCGATGCTTTCTGCAAAGGAATGTCAATAGCGAGGATAATGGCCCCCTTTTTATTCCACCTGTGCCTCTGAAAGGCACACACTAATGGCTTCTTTCCAGGTGAGTGTCGTGCAGCTGCGTGCCCACGACTCATTAAGTGAAGGTGGTCACTTAACTTTCTTACTGAAATATTTACGACACCAGTTTGCATTACAGTGACAGTCTCATATAAAAAATTTCACAGGTCGATAATTTGCATTGCAAATGTGTAGAAACAAAATGCTATGAAAATAACAGTGTTCAAAAAGTTTTCGTTGGCATTGTGATACATTCGCGCATTTACACACATTTCATAACTCTTAAAGTACGATTCTTGGTTTCCAACATCCTTTTCCACAAATCAGAGTCGCTAACCACTACTCATTATTCCTTACCTTATTATACATATATATCTTTGTAGACACTTCTTCAATATTTCATCATAAGAAATACGTAGCATAATCAAATTCCTCATATACGGTAGCATCATCTTATTGATCACAAACATACCTCAACAGCATAATACATATCGTCATCGTAATAATATCATAACATCTCAGTCAATTCTCAAAATCGTCGTAGCTTCCTCCAATAATTTCAAAACCTAAAAAAAATTCTCTGCTCATTTCAATAGTGTCATCTACCTCAAACGTACTTTAAAAATCATGATCCCATACCAAATACATCATTCAAAGTTCTCATAGCATCACAACGGTTCCAAAAAAATATGAACAGTTCGCAAAGTACAGACAAAATTCAATTTCATAAGTGTGAAGTTATCCAACTGTGTAATTGTGTAAACATGTATCACTGATGTAGTAAAAAAAAGTTTATCTTTCAGTTAAATGATCAGATAGCTGTGTAATTTATGTGTTAGAATAATATGGTACTGATGTGTAAAGTTGTACAAGCAAATACCATATTAGCTAGGGCTTCTTGTGCTTGCCAAACACATGGTACACAAAGTAAGCGTGTACCCCCCTGAGGATTAACGTAATTATACCCTCAGGTGTTACAGCAATGGAATGATATGTATCACGGAAAACCTTTGTATCGTTGTACTTCAAATATCTTTAAGAATAAATGATTTAAGTGCAAAATTAATCACTCAAATACGTGTCCTGTAGCGTTAAATGTGCGTCTTGCTGTAAGATAATCTCTGTGGAAGTGTCGTACTTATTATCCTCCGAAAGCTAAGTTCTGCAGAAGTCAATGTACTTACCTCATGATAAACAAAAGTGAAATGCTTTGCGTATAGATATCTTAGTTATTTCGCTTATTGCCGTGATGAAGAAAGTACTGTGCTGTAACGTATTGTTGTGCTACTGAAAAGGCAGTCTCATTGTAGGTATACCACAGAAGTTACTACTAAAACATGTTTTACTTTCCAGAATAATACAGAAAAACTGTGCAGATATAAAACAGAAACACTGCAAAAGCAACATTGTAAATTGTCACTCATTAGTAGCGTCGTGATAAAATCGTGTAGT
Source organism: Schistocerca cancellata (assembly GCF_023864275.1). Classification (NCBI taxonomy): domain Eukaryota; kingdom Metazoa; phylum Arthropoda; class Insecta; order Orthoptera; family Acrididae; genus Schistocerca; species Schistocerca cancellata. The sequence continues at coordinate 108,545,110 of NC_064627.1, read as the reverse complement.
TGTCACATAAACTAACCACTGTCTCATCTGGTATCTCACAGAAAGTACTTTAAATCCAGAATGTATTTTCAAGTAAACCAAATTGTTGCATTAAAATCTCATTAGCAGTACCACTATATGTTCTAAGTATGTGAGCCTTATAGTCGTTACGTAATCGTGCAACTAACAAGCAAGAATGTACACACACAATAACACTGTGTCGTCTGTTCACTATAACAATGCATTTGTAAATACTGTTTAAATAAGTTCTCTTGGTTCTTGATTGGATATTTAACTTCAAACATTGTTGCATGGTAACAGTTTCTAAGTCTGACAATGCATACTAGAAATGTGAAGTGAAAAGTTTTATGGCAAAGACAAAGTTAAAAAGCAGATTATCTTTGAATAAACGGTTTTACATGTGCAATTTGGTGTAAACCTCTACTCTTCCTAGTACGCAGAGTTTCAACTTCAACGCAGTTATCATGTGGTATACATCGGATTCTGTAAGGTCCATTGTAAACTAGAAAGAATTTGTGACTCAAGTGTTTCTTCTTATGTGACAATGAATGAGCTTTAATGAGAACTTTCTGACCAATATATAATTTCTTTGCATTTGCTTTACCGTGTAGTTTTCTCCTTTCGTCTGCTGGAGATTTTCTATTTATAATAGCCAAATCAATTATGTCTTTGTGTCGAAGCTTACGTGTATTCGGGAAAGGTACAAGCTCTGTGATTCTGTTCGGTGGTTTTTCATTCTTCAGTACAAGAGTAGGTGGTAAAGCAGTGGAGTCATGAGGCATTTCATTTAGCACGTTTTGAAATAAGTGTAAATATCTGTCCTAATGCTGATGCTTTCTGTGACAATAAAGTCTGCAAAATTTATTGATTTCTTTCATAATCCGTTCGGAGGGGTTACAAGATGGCGGAGGTTTGAAATTTGTAAGACGGGATGTCATGAACTGCTATATACATTATGACTTTTGAACACTATTGAGGTAAATATATTGTTTGTTCTCTATCAAAATCTTTCATTTGCTAACTATGCCTGTTAGTAGTTAGTGCCTTCAGTAGTTTGAATCTTTTATTTAGCTGGCAGTAGTGGCGCTCGCTGTATTGCAGTAGTTCGAGTAACGAAGATTTTTGTGAGGTAAGTGATTTGTGAAAGGTATAGGTTAATGTTAGTCAGGGCCATTCTTTTGTAGGGATTTTTGAAAGTCAGATTGCGTTGCGCTAAAAATAGTGTGTGTTAGTTTAAGCACAGTCATGTATAAATTGTTCTAAGGGGACGTTTCATAAGCCAGTGATTTTCATACAAAGCGCTACGTAGCGTTACCAATATAAAAACCTAAATAGCCTATTTACATAATGTTATGTGGGCTGCATAGCTTCAGGCGAAATTTCTCTCCAGATCCACATCCTTGGTGGGACACAATGTTGTCTTGGACATTTCTCCGTGATCACTTTGGGCTCTGAACTGAAAAGAGAGATATGAAGCGATCGACAGGCACACTAAAGACACTATCCAACACATCTGTGCAAAGTCCCATCGGAGTTTCACCACGATTTCCACTGCGGGTCTATGGGACCTTGCCTCCAGATTACGCCTCGTAGTTATTTAGGGACTGAAAGATTAGCATTGAAAAAGGAAAAGCTGGAGAATAACATCCAACCAAGCGAAAAGATGGCTACTTGTAAGAAGATTTGGGAAAAATCTGTGCACCACTATCTGAAGGACCGCAGATGTTATTAAAAAATTTCCATAAAAACATTTTATTAAATAATGAAATTTTCATTCTCCAGCGAGTGTACACTGTTACGAAAAGTATCGCGTATCGTACAGGGGTAGCTCAGTCGGTAGAGCACTTGCCCGTGAAAGGAAAAGGACCCGAAGGACCCGAGTTCGAGCCTCGGCGCAGCATGCAGTTTTAAGTGCCAGTAAGTTCCAAACCAGGTGTAGAAGTGTGAAACCTCAATTTCATGGCAATAATTGAACGTCTGTTGTTTGAAACTGATAAACAATATTGTATTGAAAATAATCTCCATTCCTATTTATACATTTCCCCCACCTCTCCGGCAGGCTATTAACGCCACGCCAAAAAAAACTGTTCTTCTTTTGAAGATAACCAGCCATTTTCGTACATTTTCAAATGAATCGAATCGTTGTTTAGCGAGAGCGTGGGCTAGTGATGGAAATAGATGGTAAACGGACGGAGCCAAGTCTGGAGAATAAGACGCATGCCTCAGTATTTCCCAACTGAACGCTTCGATCGTTTCCCTGACCCGTTTTGCTGTGTGTGATAAGGCGGCATCATCGAGCAATATGACATTGTTGTGCCTTTTTCCATATTCCTGTCGTTTTCAAGTAATCCTCGATTGAAATAGGTCATTTGCTATTGGTATCGATAAGTGTTCACCGTTTCACCAGGTTTGAGGAGCCCACATTAGATGACACGCTTCTCATCCCACCAGACACAGAGAATTGTCTTCGTTCCAAAGAGATTTGGTTTTGCAGAGGATGTCGATGGTTTGCCTGGATTCACCCACGATTTACGACGCTTAGGATTCTCAAAATATATCCATTTTTCATCATCTGTCACTATTCGATGGAGATACGACTTCCTTTTGTATGTCGCGAGCAGCATTTCACTAGTAGTCTTTAGATTTCCTTGCTTACATTCAGTTCATTAGGAACCCATAGCTTTCAACCGAGGAGAAATGGTTTCCTCCGTCAAATTCAATTGTTCTGCTAGTTCCTTTTGAGTTTGACTGTTATCTTCGTCCAGTAAGGCATGCAATTCGTTGTCTCGGAACGTTTTTGGAGGTTTTCCCCACTCGCGGTTTCTCACGTCAAAATAATCATTTTCGAATTTTTTGAACCACAAGAAACAGTGTGTTTTCCCAAGATCAAGTTTGCCGAAAGCTTCGACAAGCATTCGATGCGACTCTGCAGCAGTTTTATTCAAATGACAACAGAAAACCAATTCTATCCTCTAATCGCAGTTCGTAGGCACAAAACTCGACATGTTTACGTGTTTGAAACAGATACCGATGTATGGAACGTGGGTTACTGTGTGTTGACGTTCGTCGTCAGCCGTTACAGGAGGCAGATGGCGCTGCAGATGCAGTCTCATGGGCGCTACATTGACGGGTAGCTCCATCTATAGGGAACATTTGGTTTCATACTCCTACACCTGGTATCAGCGCACGCTCCGTTGCAGAGTGAAAATTTCATTCTGGAAAAATCCTTCAGGCAGTCATTAAACGACGTCTCCGCAACAGCCTCTCTTCCAGGAGTGCTAGTCTTGCGAGTTTCGCGGGAAAGCTTCTGTGAAATATGGAAGGTAGGAGACGAGGTACTGGCGGAAGTAGAGCTGTGAGGACGGCTCGTGAGTCGTGAGTCGCGCTTCAGTAGGTTAGTCTGTAGAGCACGTGGAAAACAAAGTTCCCGAGTTCTAGTGTCGGTCTGGCACACAGTGTTAATCTGCCAGGAAGTTTCAGTTTATTCGCCGGCCGCGGTGGTCTAGCGGTTCTGGCGCTGCAGTCCGGAACCGCGGGACTGCTACGGTCGCAGGTTCGAATCCTGCCTCGGGCATGGGTGTGTGTGATGTCCTTAGGTTATTTAGGTTTAAGTAGTTCTAAGTTCTAGGGGACTTATGACCTAAGATGTTGAGTCCCGTAGTGCTCAGAGACATTTTTTCAGTTTATTCAGTATCTTTCGGTACCAGCGATTCTTTCTAGCACTTACTTGGAAGCACCTAAGCATAATGTGTATGTGCGTGTGAGTGGGGGGAGGGGGGGGGGACAGGAACGCTGTCGGATGATGATGATGATGTTTGGTTGGTGGGGCGCTCAACTACGTGGTCATGAGCACCCGTACTAAGTCCCAACTTTTACACAGTCCATTTTGTTTCACAGTCCAATTAGTTTCACAGTACAATTTAGCCACTGTCGGAGTCGCTTGTAGCTTTCAACGCTTTTAAGGGGCTCCGGAAAGGCTCAAAATCATGAAAAGTTCAATTTTTACTTTTTTGCGTTTTCTGAATCTGCAGACTATTACCTTTTAATAGATATATAATTTATTCAATTCCGAAGACTACAACTATTTTTAATTTTTTTTTAATGTGTTCTACATGGGCGTGACCCACTGTGGCGCTGTGCGATATGTTAATTACCTTGGTGACGGTGATTCTAAAAGTTTCAAACATGTTCAAGGACTGAAGCCCTATGGTGATGATGTTGTAGTGCAGAAATTTGAGTGTATTGGACACGTACAGAAGCGAATGGGAACAAGACTTCGGCGACTGAAAGCTTCGTACTAAAAACAAAAACTCAGTGATGGTAAAGGGTTGGATGGGAAGGGAAGGTTAACTGACAGTGTAATTGACAAAATACAGAACTATTATGGAATGGCTATTAGGCAAAATACACAAAGTGTCGACGAAATGAAGAAGGCTGTTTGGGCTCTTTTTTTTTCATACTTCTTCAACCGATGAAAATCCCCAACATAGCTTGTGTCCCAAAGAAGAAGACAGTTGGTGTAAATATAACAAAGGATTGCTAACTGGTGAAGTGTACACTCATAAGCATAGTCTGCCTCATGCAATTATGGAGGTGATAAAACCTATTTTCAGAGACTTAGCAGCACCTGAACTGTTGAAAAAGTGTATTCACGGAAAAACTCAAAACCCCAATGAAAGTGTAAATTGTGTTATATGGTCGAGAATCCCCAAGACTGTATTTGTTGGAATAGAAACACTTCACTTTGGTGTGTATGATGCTGTTGCGACTTTCAATGATGGCAACATTGTAAGGTGCAAGGTATTTAGAAATATGGGAATGAAGATAGGTTCTAACATGGAACGAGCGATGCTTGCTTTAGACAAGGAACGCCTTCGGGCTGCAGACAGGGCTGTAAAGAGTCTAGAAATACAAGCAAGAGTAAACAGGAGGAGGAACAAGAGGAAGCTGGAGGAAGAGTTTGCAGAGGATGAAGATAATCCATCCTATGGACCTGGAATGCACTAAAAAGTTAATCCAATCTTTGTCGCTCGATTCCCAAAACTTTTATTTTCTCATACTAATTACATGTTTTCTAAGTATCTTCCAAACATATTTGTTTCAAACTTTCAGTAAATGTTACACAGTACCTTCTGCATAATTTAACACAGACTTTTTCCAAAAAACTTTATATTTTTGAATACATAAATAAAAAATTGCAAAAAAATATTGTGAATTTTCATTACAATTGAAAAAAATCATCTTTAATAACTGAACTAAAATTTTGTAAAATCCCTGTGTTAAGTTGTAGCCCATATTCCAATAAATAATCTGTATATAGTTCAACTTCCTACCTCAAATACTTTGTGAGGAAAGATGTAATTTATAAGCGTTATTTTAACATTGCAAGTATAGGGCGTTCCGGAGCCCCTTAAGAGGGAAAGAGAGAGGGAGAAAGAGGAAAAAGACGCTGCTGTACGAAGGACGATTCCGCATAACCGAGACCTGCCGGAAATACCCGATAGTAAGCGAACGGCGCGACGCCGCTTGGTGGTGCTGCTTTTGGTGTGTAGCAGGCGTGTACAGACTTAACGAGGGCCGCGGAGACCGTCTTAGACTATGCAAACGGCTGCAATAACAGAGAAAAAAGTTATTTGTTAGACAAATGTGCACTTTAATAAACAAATATAGTTCCAATAGTACATTCTCAGATCAAATCTGTTTTACAAGGGGCTGTCCATCCTCCCCTTTTCGGGAAGGTAGGAGAGATGAGTGAAAAAATTTACGAGAACGCAAGAGAGGGGTCGGTAGTCATCAGACCCGTAGCTGCCTGCAGTTTGTGTGTGTGTGTGTATCCCTGCTGCATAACGTCGAGATCTACCGACAGCTGCGACCGAGGTCTTTTACAGCTTGTACAACCAGTAAACCCACGATTCTTTAAAGAATCTAACTCATATATAATACAGCTTTGACATATGATTACTTCACATCATCGTTATTATCATCTTCTTTTCAAGGATTAGGTTGTTGCCTGTTCCTAACTTACAAACAAAATCGGTCCCATCTTTTTGTAGGTCTTTCAATACCTCTTTCCGATTCGGATTGTAATTCAATACCATCTGAGGTATTCTGTAACCTGGCATTCATGAGGTGTTGTTTCCGATCTTCACATTTTTGAATTTCGTCGTTCATGCTGAAAATATTTAATTCTGTACTAATATGACAGAAACTGCCATTACTTTAGAGAATTTCATGATTTCTTTTTTGTATTTGGTGGCCCAACGTTCTGCTATGGTACCACAGACAGCTTGGAATTTGTGTATTTAATTTTCACTATCAGGATCCAAATCAAAACTTACAGCACAGCCTAAAGAAGAGAAGTGAATGATCCTAAACTATTTTTGATCTGACTGGAGTTTTCTTCGGAATGCCATTCTTTTTGTTTTGTTGCCAGAAATTTTAAAGTTGTACTACTTGCAACTTTCGTTCAGCTGGTATACTGATCTTTGGAGGTCGTCCTCATTCTTTTGAATAATATCAATGTCATCAGCAAACAGAAGTATATTCAGATATTTCTCATTCCTTATCTTAATTACTTTGTCTACTTTACATTTCCATTTGCGAATGAAGTCAGTATAAATATTAAAAAGGGTGGGTGATAGTCCACACCATTTTCTAACTACTTGGTTAATAATTATTTCTTCTGCTCGATTCCTACAAGTATTTATTACAATGCGTGTAGTTTTATAAGGATTTTTCACTATCTCTATTAGGTGATATGCCGGCCGAAGTGGCCGCGCGGTTCTGGCGCTGCAGTCTGGAACCGCGAGACCGCTACGGTCGCAGGTTCGAATCCTGCCTCGGGCATGGATGTGTGTGATGTCCATAGGTTGGTTAGGTTTAACTAGTTCTAAGTTCTAGGGGACTAATGACCTCAGCAGTTGAGTCCCATAGTGCTCAGAGCCATTTGAACCAGCCATATTAGTTGATGAGGATATCCACATCATAGATCATCATAGATCATCACTGCTCACATGTTCAGAGGACTTCACAAGGTCGATAAAGGCCATATGGGTTTCTATGTTAAATTCTTTGTGTTTTCCTACGATGTTTTTAGTTAACAAATACACTGTCTGTGCGTGAACTACATGATGTGAATCCATTTTGTTCTGCAGAAATAATAGGTTCTGTGATATTGTTCATGCGGTTGTTGATTATATTTGAGTGTAGTTTGTAGCCAGTGTTTAGAAGATTTATGGCAAGATAGTTTTCAGTCTTTATGTTTCCCTTTTCTGAAAAGACAGATTACTTCTGCTGTATACAAAGGGTCTGGGATTTTGCAGTTCGAATAACATTCACTTATTATTTGTAAAAGTCTATTGTCTAGTGGCAACCCTCCACATTTCATTAGCTCTGCATTTATTCCATCTATTCCAGTAACTTTTCTATTCTTCATGCCTTTCAAGACCTGTTGTAATTCGCCCATAGTAAATGGATATAGTGTTTCATCGTACACGGCAGTCCCATCACGCCACTTAACCTGCACAGCGCTCGTATCGCAGCCAAGGGACTATACAATTACTGGCAACTCACAAACAGCCTCGGGCACAGGACTGGAACAACTAGTAACAAGAGGAAAAATCTTAAAAACAAACGATTCGGCATTACGGATTAAGTGTCTTTAGCAACGTGGAATGTTCGAGGATTGACCAACAAAGAAAGCGAGTTAAATCAAGTACTCAAAGAAAGGAAAGTAGACATGGCAATAATATCAAAAACTAAGAAAAAACTAAAAGGAACAAAAGATTCGACAGACTACTGGATGTCTTGTAGTGGCGTCCCACAGGAAAAACGAGATAATGCTGGAGTAGCAAGTTTAGTCAATAATAAATGGAGTGGAAAGAATAGTGAATACAGCTTCATAAATAAAAGAGTAATGACAGTCAGATTTCATATTCCAAGAGGTCGTCTACCGGTTACAGGTGTCCACGGCAAGAGGATTGAAGGAAGGATGATATGATAGTTTTTACGACGATCTTCAGAAAGAAGTGAACAAAATCAACAAGACAGACAATGTTGTCAAATCCGATGATTTTAACGCAGGAGTTAGAAATCTAGCTATAAAAGAAATAGTACGAATATTTGGAGAAAGGGTCTTTAACAATAATGAACATGAACTACTCCAATTTTGCTCCTCAACCAATTTAAAATTTCTAACCCATTTTGCAGAAAGAAAGACATTCACAAGTCTACATGGCGTGCACGAGGATTAAGGTATGTGATTGATTACGTACTAATTAATGATAGAGTGACGAATCTTACACAAGATGTTCATGTTTATAGAGGAAGTGACATAGGTAGTGACTAATCCCTTCTAGGCAGTAAGATAAGGATACTATCAATATTGAAGAAAAATCCAGAAGAAGCCACAACAAGAGTTGTTCAAAGTATTTTCGTATCGGAGTATGGTACCAGGAAACTTTATCAGTACAGACGCCAAGAAAAGATCGCTTCGCTACCAGTCAACAAAGAAAACGATGTAGAATGGAATAATATCAAAACCTGAATCACTGAAGCAGCCACTTGCTAAAGGGATGAAAACAGGTGTCAAAAAAGTAATCAGATTTGGAACACAGAAATTAAAGAAGCCATTAAAGAAAAACAAATAGCTTATTGTAAGTTTTTGCAGGAAAAAAAACAAAGCTGGGAAACATGCAACATAAAAACGAATGCTGCGGAACAAATAGTGCGCAAACCACACCAAGAGTCATCGGATTCACTCTTACGCGTCTTAGAACACGACGTAGCCGGTGGACACTAATGTGCATACATGGTCATGAAAGCCCTCCAATAACGAACAAAAAGGCACTGTCTCTCTGAACATTATGGCCAATGAACGATGGATAAATCATTATATAGATCTGTTTCGTACACAGTAGGCCGTAAATGATTAATATACAAATTCTTTAATGTGTTAAATATTGACTACAAACATGGAAGCGAGAAAAAGCTTAGAGAAGGTTTGGAATTATGCTGAAGTTTACTGTAAGTCACTAACTTCGTAAAATCCTAAAATACGTGCAAATTAATCACTCTAAAATTTCTGTTTCCATTACGACGTATATGAATGAGTAAACGCGTGGAGTTACAGCGTTATTGCTGTACTGTTCCATGTTATACGATGTTATTCTGGAAATTCACGTTTCACTTATCTATTGCAGACATGTGTTTCTGATTTCGTGCACCTCCTCAATGGCGTATTCGTTGGACTTTGGGCGGTGTTGGGTCGCAGTTGCCGATGTCGTGACGTCAGGACAATGCCAGAGATACCTCGTCGCCAACCGCACCTACAAGGAATACGACAGACAGACGACTCCTTCAACGCTAGTGAACAGTGCTGTAGAAGAGAACGTCGAGCAGTCCTTTGCCTGAAGTCTCGAGACCACAGACAGATGTTGCCTTCACTTTTCACATCGAACATGTTTTACGCACGATGCGTCGCCTTATAGATTTTTATTTATCACAGCTGAAATGAAAAGCAAATAAAGAAATGCATAATTTCTGTACACAACAAAGCACTGTGGTTGGAAAATGTCCTCCATCTTTAGTTAGGAACCATTAACGAAATTCAACAGCTTGCTTATATAAAACCAAATACTTGCTATCGAACTTTCATTTTAAAACATGCATTCGAATCGATTTTTAGCTAAGCCTTGGAAAATTTTGCTAATAAAATTTAATTTTGGAGGGGTTACATGTTATCTACTATTTCAACATTTTCTGTACAAAGAAATGAAACGGCCTCTTATTCACATCCTACTTCTGTTTTCATTTTCCTTTTATAGTACGTTGTGTTGTTATGATTTTCTTTTTGTTCTGAGTAGTTTCTTTTGGTGTAATGACGAATGTGTCGTTGAGAGTGTTGCAGACTGCAATTTGCCAGTATCTCCGGAAAGGTGGCAGCTGCTGATTGCATTATACACGCTCGTAAAGCATTGGGTTTAACCTTCGCCGCGACATGTGTTTTCACCGTGTACCGAAGCCCTCATTTGCCAACGCAATTCTGACGTGCGGACAAACCGCCGTTGTGTGTACCGGCAGATGTTTGGCTGTGCGTTTAGCACCCATTATAACAGAGTACACGCGACAGACAAATCCGCAATCAGCATGCATCGAATGTCACACTGTCACCAACCACTAGAGCTCTGGCGCTGACACACGAACACACACACACACACACACACACACACACACACACACATAGACACACACACACACTGTCGCCAACCACTAGAGCTCTGGCGCTGACACACGAATACACACACACACACACACACACACACACACACAGACACAGTGCCCGAGACAGGACACTGTAGATACGTTGTACCACAATACCGTCCATGTTAGTCGTCAGAACACAGGTTATCCCTAAAGTTAGAGCAAAAGTCAGAAGAACAGTTGACAAAGATCAGAACCGAGAATGAAGCAATGTACGGAGAGTTTCATATCTCGTCGACATTTTGTCGGCTCCCTTATACGGATCGTTATGACCTACTAACTGAGTACCTCACTTTTCCTGGATATGCATTCAGTCTACGTCAGTTCATCTCCTCCTTTCCCTCCATTTCCTCCTTCCCACCCTCTCTACCGATCTCCACCCCCTCTTTCTCTCCTTCACCCCCAAAATATGTACTCCTGCCCCCCTCTCTGTCCATCTCCTCCTACCCATAAATCTCTCTCCTTCTCCTCCATCTTTTCCCTGTGCTTCTATTCTGTTTTTGTCCACCTCTTCCCTTTTTCTCTCCATTTCCTCCACTCCCTCTCTATATCTGCCTCCCCTACCCCTTCTCTCTTCCCAGCCCTTCTTCCTCCCTGCCTCTGTCCATCTCCTTTTCTTTCTCTGTCTATTTTCTCCTCTCCCCTCTCCCTGTCCATCTCATCGTCTTCCCTCTCTCATTCCATTTCTTCCTCTATCCTTTCCCTGTCCATTCCCCCAACCACTCTCTCTGTCCATCTCCTCCTCCTCCAATTACTGCGTCCATCTACGCCTTACCCTCTTTGTCGTCCATCTCTTTCTCCCTCCCTCCTCTCTTCACGTTATCACCTCTACCCCAACAAGAGGCTGGTGTTATCACTGCCACATTACATCTCTCCAGATCGTAACTACTATGTGTACCAAATTAGTTTGAAATGGTTTCACGGGTTCAGAATGAGCTTTCTGCCCTTTGCTTTCTTAGTATAGACACATGTCAAATGTTTTTCACATGTATTTTACATATTTCATGCGTTTTGTACACATATTTCACCTGTATCTCTAGCGAATTTCGCTCTTCAGTTTAATTTTCAAGCAGCTCATTGCTTATGGCGTCATATCTCCTGACCCGTGCGTTGTACGATGATGTATTTTTGCAGGTACGTGAGTGGCATAAGTAGATACTGTCTGCGAAATGTATTGCGAATAGAGTTAGTAGCAAAGAAGTAGTAAATTTAAACAAGTATGATGCGGCTGTATTACTGCATGAACAGTAAAAGTGTGGTAAGTGTAATGAAACTGGTCTGGTTACATTGTATTTTATGTACAGAGTGTAATTTCCGATACAAGACGTTTTATCACTCATTTTGCGATACACATTCTTATTTGTCATAAATATTGTAAATATTTCTTATGAAGAATTTTTTTAAATTATTTTTATTAATGTACATGTCAAAGAGGTATGCAAGCACAGATAAATGTAATAATCTTTTACCAATATGTTGCTATACTAGTATTTACCAATCAGTGGACTACTAGTGGGTAAAATGAGTTAGCTGCTATGGAGTAGTTGACAGAAAGTTGTGTATGGCCGTGTGTGGTCAAAGTTGGGTGAGTATTGCCCATTGTATCTAAATAGCAGTGCTCAAAAGTATCTTTTTATAATTGTGAACCACAAAATAGTGTTATTTAAAATCTGTGAAATGACTTCAGGGAGATTTGAACCAAATGAAAACTTAAAAGTGTTCTTTATTTTCGATTAGAAATAATGCAACCTGGTGAAACCTGTGAACTCGTGGAAATTCAAATATTTTGTCAATATTCTACAGGAAGGAGATCAAGAAGAATTTTGAAGTGTACCACGAGAAACAACGAAGAATTTTACTAGCAAAGTACCAGTTATTTTGATCAGTCAACATTTCTGCACTCTCTACCCTGTTTTCTCAGTATGCTATTACAAAGGACGAAGTATATGTGCTGAAAATAAGCAGAGACAGAATTTAAATAATTAATTTAAATCCGTAATTGTGGTGGTTGTCAGTGACAAAAATTTTCTTAAACGTCTGAAATTGTATGTGAATGTCGTTTGCAAGTCAGTGCTCTCTTCCTCAAATACCAGATAAATAAAGTATAGATATTCGTGCATAATGAGCTACACGGTGTTTTTGCACTCTCCCTCACACCTTTGACATTTAAGTGGTGCTTAGCCTATCTCTAAACAGTAAGCGACATGCGTGCCAAGCTTGGTTGAAATCGGTCCAGTAGTTCAGGAGTTGAGACCAACGACAAGGATTTGAATTAATTCAGGAAAACACGTGGAAGGATGGCTCAACTTGAAGCACAATTTACCATTCTCAAACAAATATTTTTATTTAATAGCAATTCTATCATAAGTCAACTAACAGTCACTAAGTTTCTTGCCGAATATATACAAATAGTTAAGATAATTAAATTAAAATCACAATGCATAAGAATTTTTGCATTATTCATAAAATTACAAATAGTACTAAAAGTTAAAGAGCATGTCAACAGCGCAATACAATGGTGGGCCGATTACGAACAGTTAATTGATTAAATAAACCTGCGACGGCACTCTGCGCGACTAGCATGACAGCTGTGGTCTAAACCCACAGCAGAACTTGAGTATGAGTTCAAAAAATATGGCTCTCAGCACTATGGAACTTAACTTCTGAGGCCATCAGTCCCCTATACCTTAGAACTACTTAAACATAACTAACCTAAGTACACAACAAACATCCATGCCCGAGGCAGAATTCGAACTTGCGACCGTAGCGTATGAGTTCAACAATCGTTAAATAAAAGACTTTAACATGCATACATCTCCAATGGTTATTCTGTTCTCATATAGACAAGATACGGCCCACCTGGCCGTATAAATCAAGTTAAGTACTTAAATATTCTACTGCACCCCTTAAATGCAATTAAAGTAATAATGACAATTAAACAACTTTTTTAAGACATCAGGAGCGTCCGTGGTCATTTTTCATAAAGCCTTTCATCACACGCCCACAAGGACTTTACAATAACAGAAGCACTGAGCAAATTACTTCCTAATCCGCTGACGCCCCCACCATGGCACGATACCAAGAGATTGACAATAGACTACTCAACTTGAGGATGAAATGGGAGATCCGCGGAAGCATGTGTGGCTCGCCAAACATAGGCCTCGTGCGAAGACGGGAAAGCCACGGAAGCAGAAGGAAAACGCGTCCCTGTCCCAGTCCTGCAGAACAGCAATGTGTCAACCGCTGCTGATACCAAGCTGTCAACATGTACCGAACAACAAAAAACAAACAAGTTTGATAGACATTACCTTACACAGCAATACGTAAACGGCCAATTAAATATTGTTTTCAAGGAAACAAACCATTAAAACATCATTATAGGAAAGGCTGCCAATATATGGCTGTTAGCATGCACCAAACAAAAAACAGCAAACAAGTTTGATAGAAATTAACATACAGCAATACTTAAATAAGCAATTATAGGTTATATTCTAGAAAACTAACACTTAAAACTTCAGTATAGTAGCACCCCGCTCATTAACATTCCAAGATAACAAGAAACAATATACGAGGACATTAAAAATTACATAATGATTCAAATAAGAATCAATAAGTTAAAGTAGTAAATGAGTTTTGCTATTTGGGGAGCAAAATAACTGATGATGGTCGAAGTAGAGGGACATAAAATGTAGACTAGCAATGGCAAGGAAAGCGTTTCTGAAGAAGAGAAATTTGTTGACATCGAGTATAAATTTAAGTGTCTGGATGTCGCTTCTGAAAGAGTTTGTATGAAGCCTATGTATGAAATTGAAACGTGGACGATAAATAGATTAGACAAGAAGAGAATACAAGCCTTCGAAATGTGGTGCTACAGAAGAATGCTGAAGATTAGGTGGGTAGATCACGTAACTAATGAGGAGGTACTGAACAGAATTTTGGAGAAGAGAAATTTGTGGCACAACTTGACAAGAAGAAGGGTTTGGTTGGTAGGACATAATCCGAGGCATCAAGGGATCACCAGTTTAGTATTGGAGGGCAGCGCGCAGGGTAAAAATCATAGAGGGAGATCAAGAGATGAATAAACTAAGCAGATTCAGAAAGATTTAGGTTGCAGTAGGTACTGGGAAATGAAGAAGCTTGCACAGGATGGAGTAGCATGGAGAGCTGCCAGTCTCTGGGCTGAAGACCACAACAACAACAACTTAAGGTATATCTCTACTGTGGCCTCTTACGTTCCAACAGACACTGTAATTTCGATACGCACCAAATTCAGATGGCCAGTTAAAATGTACACCAATAACCCGAAGGGCTCCTCATCACGGAGTAAGAGAGTGTACGAATACAAATATGCACACACGTATGACCCACACAGGCGTACCTTTAGGCTGAATGCAAACCACTTTAGTTACAGGCCAAATCCAATAAGTCGCGCCAGGCAGGTCCGTAAGCTCTACAGCAGAAATTACAGTGAGTAGTATCAAATACTCAATAATTCAAACAATGCACCCGATTACAAATTTCAGAGTACTGGCTTGCAGCTTACCGAAACCTCGAGCTTGACACAGACAGCCCTAAAAGAGGTCAATGGAAGGCATAAAGGATCCGGATTCCTGGACAGCTCCCACCTGGAGAGAATTAACAAACTTTAAGAACAGTACATACTGAAGAGTCTTCATACATAATTTCAAATAAATGCCAAGGAGGCCAATAGCTTCACAACTCCAGGTAGGCGCCGGATAATACTGCCCTACTTCTCGTAGGTCATAACAATTTGTCCAATACATCTAGGTGTAGTTAGCACACCACAACTGACTGATGCCCTTCGTAAGCTGGTTGCACGTGGCGAGAGTCGCTCATTGCCAGCTAACCCCTCCGGCAGCAACGGTGAGCACTGCAGAGAAACGCGGGCCTCAATAGCGCAATGGTCAACGGTTTCAATTCGCTGCGGTCGCTAGGACGCAAGTGCTCAGCCACACCCGTCCAGCTCCGTGTCCACCCACCACTTACCATCAAACAAGCCCAGAGGGACACATAACCAAGCAAAGATGATCTAGAAGCACCAGAATCGATGGAACGCATGTGAAAGTGGCACCACTAAGATCGAGAGCGGACCCTCTCAGAAGCCGCCATCGCTCAGTCTCCCCTGCTCAAACCGGGAGATCCCCCCCCCCCCCCTCCCCCACCAGCGAGAAGGAAAAGTACATTAATTCACAAGCTTCACCTGACTAAGATGAACTCGGACGGTCCTCCCAGTGGCTAACTTCTTCTCTGGAAAATTAACTGGGCCCAAAACATTGATGATAGAACACGAGCCCATAATGCATGGTATCAATTTACCAACACCAGTACCACTCTGCGCTCGCCCCACGAATTTTCTAACAAAATCCTTGTCTCCCACCTTACCCCTAAAGCAGGGGCGGGCAGGAATCCTGCACATGTGCGGTGCACTTGCACGTGTGCAGTAAACAGGTGTTCTGTGTGCACACAGGGGCAAGCTGGCCACCCGCTTTTCTCCCATCCCCACCATACCTTCTGTCCGCTCCTTCCTCTGTAATGCGTTTTGTTTCCTAGCTTGCTTTATTGAGTGAATGAATAAGGTTAGTAGGAGTGCTTGAAAGAAATCATGGTTTGAAAGAGTACCTATTACCTACGATACATTTTATTTAATTATAACAGGTGGAGTTTACAAGACGTTTAATATCTGGAACAAAATATCTGCATACAGACAAACACAAACAGTTACGTAAATTTTCATCACTGATGTTTCCTCTTAAACGAGACTTATTAATTCAGCAAATAGTTTTCCAGCTCTCGCTATATTAAGCGCAGTCTTATAACTTGCACATACCACTAGGCTATTATTGTTGTCGTCCTGAAAACTTGAAAACAGTGCTCCATAAAATGTTAAATCAGTTAGATGAGAGACACGACGAGAGAAAGTCGCAGATCTCTCGTGACAACAGCAACTACGACAAATTCAAATGGCCCTGAGCACTATGGGACTTAACTGCTGTGGTCATCAGTCCCCTAGAACTTAGAACTACGTAAACCTAACTAACCTAAGGACATCCCACACATCCATGCCGAAGGCAGGATTCGAACCTGCGACCATAGCGGTCGCGCGGTTCCAGACTGTAGTACCTAGAACCACTCGGCCACTCCAGCCGGCCAACTACGACAGATTCATCTGGTATCGTCAGATCGCTCTTCTTAAGCTCAGTCAATTCCCCATCCGCTCAGAATCCGACAATAAATTGTACTCGTCCCTGTGAAATTTCTTATAATGGCCTTCAATACTAAACTTTTGTTGACCATCGAGAATACTGCCACATATTAAACATTTCGAATTTTCACGTTTTTGTACAAAGAAAAAATGATTCTCCCAGTACTTTTTAAAAGATAGCAAATCTCCACTTCTCCGTTTCTTGAAATACAACGTTCACTACATAGTGCTCGCTTCGCATCAACGTCCGCAGCTTAGCCTGGCACTATACTGCCGCAACCTGCCGGCTGTCGCCACAGCCCCGGTCGACGCCTGCACGCGAGCAGCACATGTGCAGCGCTGTGCGCTCATGAGCCGCGTGCAACGTTTGCCCGCCCCAGCCCTAAAGGATCACGTGCCACGGTTGTAGCACATTGCCTGACGGCGGTGAGTCAATTCAATATTGTGTCTAGCTCGCTGCCAATTCTCCTTGTGGAGAACCGGAGTGATTTATTTGGATAAAAGGTGATAATGCTCCACAAGTTGAAGATGGCAGAATTAAGGGATATGCTAATATAAGAGGGGCAGGATGCCTCACGCTGGGTAGAATTTAACGCGAAAGTGAGCCAAGGGAGTGTGCCATCCCATTTGCTCGGAAGCTTAGCCTGGTATACGATTAAGGCCGCTTGAGGATTACGATTGACCCTCTCTTCAAGGGACGCCAGGGGATAATAAGGCGAGATGGTAGTATGCCTAATGGCAGTGTGGAAACAGAACAGTCTAAACGGCCTGGAGACAAAGGCTGTTGCGTTGTCGCTCACAGTGTCCTTGATGGGACCAGACCACGAAAAGATGTTAGTTAGCTGATGGATGCTACTGGAGGCTGTAAAACCTCCGCTACGGATAAGCCAGACAACCCGAGATAACACATCGACAACAATCAAGATATGTTTGCCCCTCTTAGTATGGGGAAGATCCTCAGAAATCAGTACTCAGAACAACCACCTCTGACCGTAATAACGGCCTTGATACGCCTGGGCTTGAAGGGTTTCGCAGGGATCGAATGAAGGGTAGAGCCACGGGTCGCAACACATCTGAAATGTAACGTCCACTGTTCTAAGGCCGTCAATGCGAACAACAGGTGACCGAGACGTGTAACCAATGGCACCCCACACCATCACGCCGGGTGATACGCCAGTATGGATGACGAATACACGCTTCCAATGTGCGTTCGCCGCAATGTAGCCAAACTGCCACCATCATGATGTTGTACACAGAACCTGGCTTCATCCGAAGAAATGACGTTTTGCCATTCGTGCACCCAGGTTCGTCGTTGAGTACACCATCGCAGGCGCTCCTGTGATTCAGCGTCAAGGGTAACCGCAGCCATGGTGTCCGAGCTGATAGTCCATGCTGCACCAAACGTCGTCGAACTGTTCGTGCAGATGGTTGTTGTCTTGCAAACGTCCCAATCTGTTGGCTCAGGGATCGAGACGTGGCTGCACGATCCGTTACAGCCTTGCGGATAAGTTGCCTGTCATCTCGACTGCTAGTGATACGAGGCCGTTGGGATCCAGCACGGCGTTTCGTATTACCCTCCTGAACCCACTGATTCCGTATTCTGCTAACAGTCATTGGATCTCGACCAACTCGAGCAGCAATGTCGTGGTACTATAAACCGCAATCGCTATAGGCTAAAATCCGACCTTTTTCAAATTCGGAAACGTGATGGTACACATTTATCCTTCTTACACGAGGCATCACAATAACGTTTCACCAGGCAATGCCGGTCAACTGCTGTTTGTGTTTGAGAAATCGGTTGGAAACTATCCTTATGTCAGCACATTGTAGGTGTCGCCACCGGCGCCAACCTTGTGTGAATGCTCTGAAAAGCTAATCATATGCATATCGCAGCATCTTCTTCCTGTCGGTTAAATTTCGCGTCTGTAGCACGTCATCTTCGTGGTGTAGCAATTTTAATGGCCAATAGTCTAACAACTGCGACAGACACTTATTTTTTTATGCAGGCGTTCCCGCCCCCAGTGCCGTATTCTGCCTGTTCACATACGCATGGCTATACCATTTTCTTTGGCGCATGAGTATATTAAATTCGTAATTAGAGCCCATGCAAGAGGGACTGGAGAGAAGTCTCACCGCTTGTGAGTTAAATTCTCCTCTCAGTTAATACAAGTCCATCCCAACCAATGTCCGATCTAACATTGCAAAGACAACTGCATTCAATGAACATTTGCAGTTGGGTATCGTGAAAAAAGGTGTTGGTCTCAGTGGCACATCTGCATGCCTTCATTGGTTTAGACAACACAAAAACTGGACAGTAAGTGATTACATGGGTGTAGCGCGGTCCGACAAGACGTTGTTGACCCTTTTTTTAAAATAGCGCACGGCGTCTGTTACCAAGAAGGCGTTTACCGCGTGGTGTGCTGAGGGTGTAGTTCTGTCCGAAGACAAAATTTTCGGAGTTTTTTTCATACACTGATTGGTCCTACTCTCAGGCTACCGTGATTATGAACCAGGATGCTTATTTTGTTAATGTTGTGGGTAGGGGGAAATGGAGTGATATGCGTATTCTGAAGACTTATATTTATTTCCATATCAAAAGTTAGAGAGTTCATAATTAATGCAAATCATACCTTTAGATACTTAATGCTTCGTACATAATAATGGCAGCCTGAACAATACAGATCTGATAAATGTTACGTGAGGGTTAGGGTAGGTGACGGACAGGGAATAATCTCGTAAGTACATGGTGGTTCATACAGGATACAATTATTAGCCAGAACATAATGACAGCCGACCTATTACCGATATAAACCCATCCAGACGACAGCACGGTCACGTAATGAGAAATGACTGCTAGTCAGACACACGCACGGTTCATATTGGCCCGCATCTCGTGGTCGTGCGGTAGCGTTCTCGCTTTCCACGCCGGGGTTCCCGGATTCGATTCCCGGCGGGGTCAGGGATTTTCTCTGCCTCGTGATGGCTGGATGTTGTGTGCTGTCCTTAGGTTAGTTAGGTTTAAGTAGTTCTAAGTTCTAGGGGACTTATGACCATAGATGTTAAGTCCCATAGTGCTCAGAGCCATTTGAACCATTTTTTTGGTTCATGTTGTATCAGTGAGCTTGCTGTCCGTGTACAGAATGGGGAAAGTGCTATGTATCTGAGTTTGATCGATGGCACATTGTGATGCTCCGCAGGCTTGTCACAAGAATATCGGAAACTTCATGGCTTGTCGGTTGCTCGAGGAGTGCTAGAGTGAGTGTCTTCAACACCTGGCGAATTCAAGGTTGAATCATTTCCAGTTGGCGTAGGTTTCGGCGGCCATCTCTCATTACGGGTGGCGGACATCGTATGGTGGGCAGACTGGTAAAACAGGACAGGCGGCTAACTGTGGAGGAACTAACATCAGTCTTTAGTGCTGGGCTGAGTACAAGTGTGTCTGAACACACAGTGCACTAACGGGGCCCTCCATTGCCGACGACCCAGTGTTAACATGACATCGGCATGGTAAAGCGTCGCACGGTCCGAAGAATCTCCATACCTTTTTCATCATGCTGATGGGAGGGCGCGAGTCCGTCGTTTTCCATAGTAACACCTCCTTCACACCTGTACTGTGGGACGGGGACAAGCTGGCAGCGGCTTCATTATGCTCTTGGGAATATTCACGGGGGCATCCATGAGTCCACTGGAGCTCGTGCAAGGCATCATGATGGCCAATGAGGTCGTAGGCTGGTTGTAGACCACGCACACCCCTTCATGACTATCATGTTTCTGATAGCAGTTGCATTTTTCATGAAGATAATGCGCTATGTCACAAGGCTGAGAGTGTTATAAAGTGGTTCAGGGAACACAGTGGCGAGTTGTAATTGATGTGCTGATCCCCAACTCGCCAGATCCGAACCCGATTGAACACGTACGGGATGGAATTGAATGTGACATCATAGCTCGACCACTCCTCCCCAGAATTGACGGGGAGTAGCTGACCTGTGTGTGCAGACGTGGTGCCAGATCTCTCCACCGACTTACCAAGGCCTCATTGCTTGCCTTCCACGAATGCGTATTCACTGTTATCCACGCCAAAGATAGACATACCGGCTATTAAGTGGCCGGTCAGTATGTTCTGGCTGGTCAGTGCAGAATTACTGAAGGTAATACTTATGAATAATGAAGGTAATACGTCACACCTGTTGTAGGGTTTGGAGGCAAACTGTTCATAACTTCACGAGGCAATTCCTCAGAGTGACTCGAAATTCCGTACGTCACACGCTGAAGTGGCTTGAGCTGTCAGTGACTGAATTACTACGGCGTCAATCATTGGCAGTGCCAGATGCCCTTGCATCTGGCTAAATGTCCCCATAATGCATCAGATCAGCTGGTGGTAGGAGCTGACGTAGATGGCAGATCGGCAGATCAAGCTACGAAGTAGAAGTTATGAGATGAAGTTACGGGAAGATTTCTGTGCGTCAGCGTCTGACAAGTTAACTTGGCCGCGTTCTTTGGTATAAGCCTTATCTGATTCGCTGGGAGCTGAATATTACAGATTTCACTGATTAATGCTCACCTAAGGGAATTCACGTGCCCTTCTCTGGGCTATGTTTTACTCGATTAACCAATGATATCCATTCTGCTATTCTCCTCAGAAAAAGTCTTTCTTTCCTGGTCCTTTCTCTCTCCATGTCCAATGAGGCAGAGTCCCTCCACACTGTTGTGCTCTTTGTCTGTCTGGTAAACGTTTAGATGAAACAATGTTCTGAGATTTTACTTCCGTAAACAATCCTTTCGTAAGCGTTACGCGTTTGGCGGCATCTCATGCTTCTCAAAGACCTAGCTCGAGGTTCCCTTTCCACCTGCAATATGCGAATTACCAGTGCCCATCTTTCTATGTTCGGCAGACAATAGCGCCCCTCACTAAAAATTCTTCTCACTCCACCTTGTAAAAAATTTGCGCCGTCAGTAGCTACAAGATATCCTAACTCTTCTCCATCCATACGGCGCTGCTCTAGGGTGTCCCAGCGGAGTGTATGTGGTAATGATCAGTTTCCGTCACTGGCCTTCTCAGAAGGCACTGCAGGATGTCTGACTGTTGTGTTTTGCAGCTCGCCACCTGTGTTGACCGGTCTGCCTCCGAAGATTTTCCCTTACTTCCCACTAGCATGGAAATCTGTTTTAGGTTATTATGAAAGCTGACAGTCACTTGTACTTTTAATGTTCAAATCATTCCTCTGATGGCAATTAATTTTCCAGGTCGAGTGGGATCTAATATGAGGTCATGTGAATTTGTGTATGTCCCGTAAGAATGTAGACAATATGTTGCCGTTTCATCCGCTTCATCATGTTGCATGTGTTACAGACACTCGCACTTTCCAAAATGACAACAGCCATGTTCACAGGGCTGTATGTATGCATTCCTAGTTTGATGAACACCCAGGCATTCTTCTCTACCTTGACTGGTTCGTTAAATCAGCGGATTTAATGTCTGGTACTATTTTAAAAAGGAAATGAAGCGTCAACATCTGCGCAATTTTGTAACTCTATGGGATCTAACTATTAATGGATGGTGTCACTTGGAAAAAATGTGAACTCTCTTCCTTATCAACTTCAGGGCACTATCACGTCTAAAGACAGTGTTACATTGTATTAGTGTGGCGTCTCCTGGGAATGAGTAACTTCTAACATTTGGCTGGTGTGTTTATGGTCGCCCTCTCGAAACGAAAATGCTATTAGTAAGGTCTCTAAGCTGTGTCTTTATTCTAATGATACTCTCTTCTACAAGTGACATTGATTTTCAGTCATCGTTTGTGCGTAAACTAATTTATTAAAAGCTGCTCTGGACTGCAATGGCAGAGTAAAAAAACTCAGAACCAGTTTTTACCGTTGTACGGGGTATTTGCATGAGTAGAAAAGTAAGTTTATATTATTCTTTAGATTATCAGGCCTACCAGTACACAAAATATGTGTATGCAATACGAAAAAAAGCTGGGGCTGAATAAATCACCCAAGTCTATAGGACTAGCTAGTGTCTGTTTGCTTAGTACATTTGTTCTCTCTGTCTTGCGATATCCTTCTCAACATGGGAGTTACATGTGACCACATCTACTGGCCTGATATATGACGGTGTAGCGGCACCACAGTTTAAGATAGTGAAGTTAGATTTGGTGCAGTATTGCGGGGCGCACAAGTTACAGCCTAGGGTGGGCTGGACTGCAGTAAGTTACGCTGACCAGCAGTTGCGAAGTGGAATGGAAGCCACAGGGGCCCTCGAACCGCTGAAAAGCGTAAACGCAGCGGTTCGCATGTTGCAAGCTATAGGAAGAAGGGGCCCACTGGCACAACTGTGGTGTCGGGCGTTTGTGACTCGGAGCGATGCTATAGCGAAACAGAGCCGTGAAGCCGAGTGTGAATAGGTGTGGTTTTCTAGCGAGATTCATCCAAGTGTGGCAGCTCTCCTGGACGGCGGGGCGTGTCACACTACCGGCGACACAAGGCAACAGATGGGGCGACAGCGTCCCAGTCCACGGCGGGTCGTTGGTTCGACCCTCTGAGGCCTACACAGCCAGCCAGGGCGGGCCACTCTTCGGGTCGTTACCTCGGACAGTCGTCTCGGGTCCCCACACACGCCGGAGACTTACAAGGCGAGGGCCGCAGGTTCAGATGGCAGAACGGGAGCAGTCACAGCAGCTGCATTCCCAGCTATGCCAGCCGAGAAAGAATCAGCAGCATGGCCGGCTACGGCTCCCGGCAGAGCAGTGCAGAGTCAACGGGGACGGTGGCCGCCGAGTCGGCTGCTAGCGCAGCCATCCTGACGTAATTGGAACTCTACAGCTGGCGAACAAGGCTTTCACGACACAGCATTGCGTTTGCACAGGCCGCTGGGGGTACTTCCTCAGCAATTCGGGGCGTGTGACGTGGAACGAGGTCAACGAAGCTCTGTAGTGGAAAAAATAAATCATTTGAAAAGCTCGGACGAGTTTTATAACGGCACCTCCTGGCATCCATCCACTACAATGGGCAATCAAGAAGTCTCCATTTTAGGGCGTTGCACAGCGTATATACAACGTAGCACCAATCCGATGTGGGTATATAAGAGCCAACATGTAGATGGCGGATCTGTGAGGTATTCGTCCCTGTCCAATGTTCAGGTGGTAAATGCGGAAACATGAACTATGGCGACTTCATTACCAGATGCATCCAAACAGGAACAATGTGGTGTTATTATTTTCTTGGTTGCAAAATGACCAACACCGACAGACATCCACCGGAGAATGAAGAATGTGAATGGGGCAGTGTGCTCGTATAAAACCACCGCTGTGGAATGGTGCGCAAAGTTTCGTGCTGCTACTTCATGATAACTCAGGTCCCCATACCGCAAGGGTCGTAACGCAGACGTTATGCCAACTCAAGTTGGAGACACTCGAGCACCCGCTCTACAGTCCTGATCTTCCCTAATGCGGTTATCCAGGTCTTCGGCCCCTTAGAAAAGGTCTTGAAGGGCCGACGATTCCCGTCGGCCGAGGATGTGAGACAGTCAGTTACGGACCTCTTCACGTAGCGGAAAACGGTGTTTTACGAAACGGATATCTTCAACCTGGTACGTCGGTGGGACGGTCGCCTCAATGCTAACGGCGACTTTGCCTGACTGGAGTACCGATTCTCTATTATACAGCCTTCGAACGGAAACTTTTGATGGCCCAGTGTAATAAACATCAACTGGATAACGTACATCGTTTCAGTGAGCGCAAGACAGTGCCAGGGCATTTCATGCAGAAGTTATAACGACGCTATATTCATCACTGCTTTGCTTTATATAGAATTTAAACAATGTTGTTGTTGTGGTCTTCAGTTCTGAGACTGGTTTGATGCAGTTCTCCATGCTACTCTATCCTGTGCAAGCTTCTTCATCTCCCAGTACCTACTGCAACCTACATCCTTCTGAATCTGCTTAGTGTATTCATCTCTTGGTGTCCCCCTATGATTTTTACCCTCCACGCTGCCCTCCAATACTAAATTGGTGATCCCTTGATGCCTCAGAACATGGCCTACCAACCGATCCCTTCTTCTGGTCAAGTTGTGCCACAAACTTCTCTTCTCCACAATCCTATTCAATACTTCCTCATTAGTTATGTGATCTACCCATCTAATCTTCAGCATTCTTCTGTAGCCCACATTTCAAAAGCTTCTATTCTCTTCTTGTCCAAACTATTTACCGTCCATGTTTCACTTCCATACATGGCTACACTCCATACAAATACTTTCAGAAATGACTTCCTGACACTTAAATCTATACTCGATGTTAACAAATTTCTCTTCTTCAGAAACGCTTTCCTTGCCAATGCCAGTCTACATTTTATATCCTCTCTACTTCGACCATCATCAGTTATTTTGCTCCCCAAATAGCAAAATAACTTTACTACTTTAAGTATCTCAGTTCCTAATCTAATTCCCTCAGCATCACCCGAGTTAATTCGACTACGTTCCATTATCCTCGTTTTGCTTTTGTTGATGTTCATCTTATATCCTCCCTTCAAGACACCATCCATTCCGTTCAACTGCTCTTCCAAGTCCTTTGCTGTCTCTGACAGAATTAAAATGTCATCGGCGAACCTTAAAGTTTTTATGTCTTCTCCATGGATTTTAATACCTACTCCAAATTTTTCTTTTGCTTCCTTTACTGCTTGCTCAATATAGAGATTGAATAACATCGGGGAGAGGCTACAACCCTGTCTTACTCCCTTCCCAACCACTGCTTCCCTTTCATGTCCCTCGACTCTTATAACTGCCATCTGGTTTCTGTACAAATTGTAAATAGCCTTTCGCTCCCTGTATTTTACCCCTGCCACCTTTAGAATTTGAAAGAGAGTATTCCAGTCAACATTGTCAAAAGCTTTCTCTAAGTCTACAAATGCTAGAAACGTAGGTTTGCCTTTCCTTAATCTTTCTTCTAAGATAAGTCGTAAGGTCAGTATTGCCTCACGTGTTCCATTATTTCTACGGAATCCAAACTGCTCTTCCCCGAGGTCGGCTTCTACAAGTTTTTCCATTCGTCTGTAAAGAATTGGTGTTAGTACTTTGCAGCTGTGGCTTATTAAACTGATTGTTCGGTAATTTTCACATCTGTCAACACCTGCTTTCTTTGGGATTGGAATTATTATATTCTTCTTGAAGTCTGAGGATATTTCGCCTGTTTCATACATCTTGCTCAGCAGATGGTAGAGTTTTGTCAGGACTGGCTCTCCCAAGGCCGTCAGTAGTTCCAATGGAATTTTGACTACTCCCAGGGCCTTGTTTCGACTCAGGTCTTTCAGTGCTCTGTCAAACTCTTCACGCAGTATCGTATCTCCCATTTCATCTTCATCTACATCCTCTTCCATTTCCATAATATTGTCCTCAAGTGCATCGCCCTTGTATAGACCCTCTATATACTCCTTCCACCATCCTGCTTTCCCTTCTTTGCTTAGAACTGTGTTTCCATCTGAGCTCTTGATGTTCATACAAGTGGTTCTCTTATCTGCAAGTGTCTCTTTAATTTTTCTGTAGGCAGTATCTATCTTACCCCTAGTGAGATAAGCCTCTACATCCTTACATTTGTCCTCTAGCCATCCCTGCTTAGCCATTTTGCACTTGCTGTTGATCTCATTTTTGAGATGTTTGTATTCCTTTTTGCCTGCTTCATTTACTGCATTTTTATATTTTCTCCTTTCATCAACTGAATTCAATATTTCTTCTGTTACCCAAGGATTTCTACTAGCCCTCGTCTTTTTACCTACTTGATCCTCTGCTGCCTTCACTACTTCATCCCTCAAAGCTACCCATTCTTCTTCTACTGTATTTCTTTCCCCCATTCCTGTCAATTGTTCCCTTATGCTCTCCCTCAAACTCTGTACAACCTCTGGTTCTTTCAGTTTATCCAGGTCCCATCTCCTTAAATTCCCACCTTTTTGCAATTACAAAATAATCGATTATTAAATATGTGCAATTTCAATGTTACAATTGAAATTTACAAAACGTAAAGAAACTGATGTTAAAGCTGAATAAGGTAAAAAATACAATATTAATTGATATTATTTTTATAGTATCATCACTAGTTTTAAATATGAAAATCGATCTGAACTTTAATTGCAATTATGTCTCTTGTATTATTTTAGTTAAGTATTTAATTACAATTTGGATTTAGTTACTAACATTCAATGGTAGTACATAATTCGTGCTTTATGCGATTACATGTGTGAAAGTTACAAATAAGGCCTCAAATTCTGAAAATCGGAAAATTCTGTGATGTAAACATTTGGAGAGTTAATTAGAAATGTAATCACAAAGAACATTAATTACAGAGGAGGACATGAAAATAGATAACAAATGAAAATACATCGCTTGGTAATAACTTTTAGGCTGTTTCTCAAGCTAAAGATGTTTTCTGTGTTTACTCGTTATCCAATTCTAATTATGGTAATTAGAGGCGTTAGCCACTTATGCCAACATTTCTACAACCTCTTTACATTTGTTACTAAATATCTGTTACTTCAACTTCTCAACTGTGTTTTTGAGTTGGAACCTGTACATAAGTTTGCTAATGACAACAATTCCCTGAGAATCATGATAATATACGTTCTCCCAGAATCTTCTCTATGCCTTTACAATGAATATCAAGTGATTTAGCAAATTGGACAGAATGATATATATAAAGACACACATACAAGGCCTTAGAAAGCACTGACTCGTCCGACAGCCACCCGGATGCATATAAAAAAAAAAAGGTGGTATGAAGCATTAGAGTTTTGGGGAAGGCTGTATCGTTATAAAGTTACCATCAGAATATCGACAATGGAATCTCAGAGTTCGTCCATCAGAAACTCCCGGGACCCTACACACATTTCATCTGTTGATGTCCACAGGGACGTACAGCGTTCCCTCCTTGAAATTTTGAACTTTACAACTGAAATTATTCCTGAGGCGATCTTCTTACCTATTCCTGCAGTATGGTTATGAACGGTCAATTAGCGAATTCTGTTGCATTAGTCCAAACATTTGCTGTAAAATACCACTGCGTCAAGTGTTTTTCATTAAAAATGCAAGCAAAATGCGCTAATAACTATCACTAAGCGTTCCTTTATGTGGCATTCCATTAGTCAACATTCTTCTTATTCTATTTTTTGCTTTTATTTGAACCATAAACTTGGCATCACAAGCCATTACGCTAGAGAATCTTTGCTTCTACCCGCCAGACCAGTCTGACTGCTCATTAGTTACACGCGCTCTTTTTTCCTCTGTTTCTGCTTTGCAAACACCAGCACACTAAGCTAGCTTCTTTGCCAAGT